>NW_006773295.1:1973686-1979037 GCF_000442215.2 Lipotes vexillifer | reverse complement strand
GAAGATCCCACGTGCCGCGGAGCGGCTGGGCCCGTGAGCCATGGCCGCTGAGCCTGCGCGTCCGGAGCCTGTGCTCCGCAACGGGAGAGGCCACAACAGTGAGAGGCCTGCGTACCGTAAAAAACAAAAAGAAATGGGATTTGCTTCCAGGTGGCACCAGGTAAAGCCGCATTCCCAGGATGCCCTGCCCCAGCCCACGTGACACACGTCCCTCACCTGGGAACTCAGACAGGGTGGTCCACAGCAGGTCCATGTAATCCTCCTCACTCAGGTACTCACAGGCCAGGCTGCATTTTGCCTCTACCGCCTTCTTCCGGCTGGAGACTGGAAGGTGCAGAGAGAGAGAGAAAAAGAGCAAGAGGCATGCGCAGTCTTGGGGTGCAGCCTCCTGCTCTCCACACCTCCTTCCCTGGGTATGATGTGGTTGGGATGCCAGGGAAGGAGCATGGGCTCAGGACTCAGACAGACTCAGGTGTGAATCCCAACCAGCAGTGTTAGAGCTTCATCTCTTTAAGCCCCAGGTTCCTCATAATCCTGGGGCTAATAAACCCTGGGGCAAGGTGGTTGAGACACTGAAAGCAGGTTGTGCATATGAATGTGCTTAGCCCAGAACTGGCACATACTAGGTGCTTTTGTGGCAGACAGACTCTAGGGTGGCCCCAACGACCCCCACCTATATTATCTGGCCCCCATTACTTCCTCGATCGCACCTTCTTTCTCCCTCGCTCTGCTCATACTACTCCAGCCACACTGGTCTCCTTGCTGTCCCTTCAATACACAAGGCACGTTCCTGCCTCACGACCTTTGCACTGGCTGCTCTCATCCTCCATTGCACTTTATATATCCCCATGACTAATTTCCTCACCCCTTTCGAGTCTTTCTTTAAATCTCACCTTCTCACTGAAGCCATCCTGACCACCCCACTTAAAACTCTGACTTGCCCACGGCCCCTTACTCTGCTCCACACTCCTGACATCCCTTACCTTGCTTTATCTTTTTTCCCCCATATCATTTGTTAGGAAACAGAGTCAAAGACTTTGAAATGGGCAAAATGTCCTGTCTTGTGAACCCTTCCTTATAGGTTATCTCAGCTTTCATGATCTTTAAGCTCTTTTAGAACTTCGCATTATAGAATACCAGTGCAAATGATTCCTGTCCATAAAAATGCAAGCGGTGTCTGGTGGTGATGCAATTGATTATGGCCTTATGCACACTGCCAATTTTTGCCTCTAAGTGTAAATCCATTTCAGCTTTTCTGATTGCCTATATACATGTGTGTTTTGAATTCTCCTTTGAACCAACTGTAACCTCTTACTGGTGTTAGGAGACAATTCCCCATGGGTCTCTCATGTTCTCTGCCTGTTTTATAAGCAGAGGCACTCATTGCCTTTGTTCTGGACTATCTTTTCAAGGATTTTAGTTTAGCAAACAGCCTTGAAGGATAGAGAGGATCTCCCTTTGGTGCAAAGGGCAGGTTTCCTTATGGCCTTTGAAGACAGAGCATCTTTCTGCAGAACAAAGAGCTGGCAGGCTTATCATCTGGTATAAAAGATCTGGGTGCCCTAAGTTCAGAGTTCCTCTTATAACACAGTCCACTGCTCCTTTCCTATCACTTTCCCACCCAGGTGTAAGAGTGAGCTTTTTTTTGTGTGTGGTACGCGGGCCTTTCACTGTTGTGGCCTCTCCCATTGCGGGGCACAGGCTCCGGATGCGCAGGCTCAGCGGCCATGGCTCACGGGCCCAGCCGCTCCGCGGCAGGTGGGATCTTCCCGGACCGGGACACAAACCCGTGTCCCTTGCATCAGCAGGCGGACTCTCAACCACTGCGCCACCAGGGGAGCCCCCCGAGAGTGAGCTTTTAACACAGGGTGGCAAACGACCGCCTGCAGGCCAAATCTGGTCCCCTGCCTGTTTCTGCCTGGCCAGCAGGCTAAGAATGGTTTTTACATTTTTTAATGATTTTTAAAATCAAAAGAAGAATAACATTTCATGACATAAAAATGACATGAAATTCAAATTTGTGGTTGTAAAAAAGATTTCCTCAGTGGGAAGTCCCTGGAGGTCCAGTGGTTAGGACTTCACGCTCTCACTGCCGAGGGCCCGGGTTCGATCCCTGGCTGGGGAACTAAGATCCCACAAGCCGTGCTGCGTGGCCAAAATTAACAAAAAAGGTTTCCTTGGAACACAAGCAAGGCTTGCTTGTTTACATATTATCCACAGCTGCTTTTCTGCTACAATGGCAGAGCCGTTTGGCCCACAGAGCCTAAAATATTTACTATCTGGCTGTTTATAGAAAAACTCTGCCAACCCTTCCTCTGTAACATCCCAGTGGATACCCTGCTTTGCTTAAGCAGGTCCACTGTTACAGTGAAACCAAGCAGGAGGCTGTGGGGCAAATCCTGGGTACGAATCCTTTCCATGCTCCCCGTTTCTTGCTTGTAGGAAATAGGCTTCATTCAAGCCTCCTAGACCTTCCCTGAGTTCCAAATGGCAGGTTCAAACAGTTGCTAATCAGGGAAGGGAGGGGATGCAGAGAAAGCGGAGGAGCTGTCAAGAAACAATAGTGCAGACTTGGGGCAGAGTCCTGGTTCCTCCTCAAGGAATATACATAACAATATCTTTGAGTTCTTCTGCGGGAACTAAGGCCCTCACCCAGGTTGAGGATGGTAACGTCAGGCTGAGCACAAGATTCCTGGAACATCACCCTGTTCCCTCACCACCAACCAATCAGAAGAAAGTCACATACCCTGCGGCCGTCCCCCCCCACCAAATTCTGCCTCTAAAAACTTCTCCCCCCACCAAACCATCGGGGAGTTCAGGGTTTTTGAGCACAAGTCACCCGTCCTCCTTGCTCAGCCCTGCCATAAACCTTTCTCTGCTCCAAACTACGAGGGTTTCAGTCTGTTTGGCCTCACTGTGTGTCAGGCACACGAACCTGTGTTCGGCCACAGAGGCAAAGGATTTAGGCTCAATCAATACCAAACCCAGAATTTATCATTGAACAGCTTCTCAAGGCGGTTAAGTCTCTCCCACACCTCTCAGCGAGATGTGATTCCGCTGTATTATTAAATCCTTATACCAATAAACAAAACTATTAGCTCAGTTTATAGAGGCTTCATACGAAAAAGATAATTGGACAAATCCCGCAAACAGGCAAGAACTTGATCCCTTTATCCCCCATCCCGGGTTCCATGCTAGGAATCTAATATTCCCTTAAAGACAGATTGGTTTGAAGTTCAGACATCTGTGTAGAGACTTTGCTCTTTATTCATTCCTTTTGTCCAGTGCTTTCCACCTCCAGCTCTACAAAAGAATCACCTAGGGAGCTTTTCAAACCCACTCATGCCTGGGCCCTACCCCCACAGCCGCTGATTAAATTGGCCTGGCCATTGTTTAAATGGCACTGCCTTTGTTGAAAAGCTCCCCCAGGTGATTCTGTTGTGTGGCCAGGATCGAGCTCCAACCTGATTCTCAGACTTGATGCACACGCAGAGGATGGCTACACAGGGTCACAGCCATAAAACTCAGGGCTGTGCTTCATGGACCTCTTTAGGGGACATAAGATGTGATTCTGCTGTAATGTCGGGTCTACCGTGACAAGAAGGTCCAGGTTTCTACAGAGCGTCTTGGAAACCACAACCCAGCTCTTTCATGCTCAGATTTTGCAGAAATTTTCTCCCTGGAGTTTGTGCAAGGCCAGGCCCTGTGAGGGCAGAACCTGGGCTGGGGTGTTGTGTGTTTGACCTCGTGTGTTGGAAGTGGGGAGGGGCGGGAGGGGACGGTGTTAACTGCTAAAGGGCTGTTGATACTCACTGCTGCAGACATCTCCTGCCTGGAAGAGCTCAGTGGTGAGCAGAACTAATCCATAGTAAGAGAATGCATTGGAAAACCTGCCAGGAAGGAAGCAAGAAAGGTAAGGAAATGATGGGAGAAATGCAGGTCCCCATTCCCTAACCCCTCTGGAAGGACTTGCAGCTTTAGCAGCAGAGACTAGGCTTTGGGCTCAGGCCACACTGGGCCTTTGCGGGGCTTTCCTGGACTGCTTGAGCAGGAAGATGGTGGGTACAAAGCATCATGATGCGATAAAGGGAAGTGATCCTGTGTCCTTTGAAAGATCAAGAACTGAATTCTATCACAGATAAAGCTACCTCCAAGGCTGTTCAGTCAACTGGCAAAATGAGGGGAAAAAAATGGGGGAACCAAAATTTGGTAGAAAAGTCATTTTGACAGATGCCAACAGATGTCAGGGCTTCTGGGTTGAATTGAATAGGGAGGAGGAGGGAGATATATTTAATAATACAGGTAGCCCCTACTTTTGCAAAAGTTTGCTTTACTGCACTTCGCGTTTACGAAAGACCTACATTAGTACCTGGTTTTGCTCGCCAGAAGAAATCCGAAGATTTTCACTTTTACGAACAAAGGGAAAAGTGAAAATAGCATCCAGCGCTTATTTTATAGAGGCAGCACTTGCCCCAAGCAGCAAGAGTAGCGCCACCAAGCTCCTTTCCCGGAAACTACACTCAGCACCTCAGCATCAAGCTGCCATTAGCTTTTTTTTTTTCCAATTTATTTTATTGACATATAACTGATTTACAATGTTGTGTTAATTTCAGCTGTACAGAAAAGTGATTCAGTTATACCTATATATACATTCTGTTTCAGATTCAAGCTGCCATTAGCTTTGAACTGTGTCTATGAGCATCTGTGCTTTACCTCCATTCATTCTGTTTCTTTTATTAGCAAGACATGTCCTCAGGTAATTACTTCTCTTTATGCCACTTCAGTTTAGGAAAGCTTTCATTGGAACGCTCTACTTTTGAATAGCAGGGGGAAAACTGTATGCAGAACTGGGCTCCAGCTTTGCCCCCGCATTCCTGAGAGCTAAATCAACTCACCAAGCATTTATTAAACACCTGCTGTGTGCCCAGTCAAATGCGGAGTCTGCAGACTTTATGAGCATTTCAGATCAGAATGACGCAGTTAACTAATTCCCGACTGTCCTTGGAACCAGAATACTCAAGTCTGTAGGGCCAGAATATTCTCATCCTGTGGTACAGTTGTGTGGGAGCTCAGTCATAATCAGAAGCCGATGATTACTTTCCTTGAGTTACAACATGTGCTCGCAAATGTGATTTCTATAGTATTCTAAAATTAGTCTCTCATTAATTGCTTAGTATTTAAGTAGTGTCAGCCCAACAGAATCACATGCACTCAAAGATAGATACTCTCAATTCTGTTTCCCCACCTTTTAAAATATCCTGCCAGCTCCATACTTGTACTGGGCACACAGCAGGTGTTTAATAAAGGCTTGGTGAGTTGATTCAGCTCTCGGGAATGCGGGGGGGGGGGGG
>NW_006773295.1:1915822-1973653 GCF_000442215.2 Lipotes vexillifer | reverse complement strand
GGGGGGGGGGGGGAGCAGAGCTGGAGCCCCGTGCTTTGTATTATCAAAGCTTTCCCCTCCTCTTCCCTGCAGCTGACCTCTTTGCGGACACTCCCCTGCTAATTAGCACCTCTGCTCAAAGGTGAATAGGAAAAGTGAGAACTGTTGAAAACAGGACACATAACCTCAACCGGGGTAATTTTGTGCACTGTTAATGCTGTAGAAATTACAGCATTAATGGTAGAAAGAATTGAAAGAAGGGCTGAAATTTGACTAGCTGTGGACTATAAGTTAATTACTCACTACAAATGCCCTCCAGCCAATGCCAAGGTTGTTATTTAAGAAAAAGTGGATCAAGAACTGAAAGTTCTCAGAATGCCCATGTTGACCAAATCAGTGGTTCCCAAAATATTGGTCCTGTGCTGCTGGTGGTATCCAAGGCAGTATGAATGGAGAGGGGGATGGATACAGCAAAAGTATTCAATCTTTTTGTGAAAAGATTCCTTTAAGTTTCCTTTCAATTCTTTAATTGTATCTCAGTCTTACTTACGGGCTAACGAGTCCCTAACACCTCCCCTAACGAGTCCCTAACACCTCCCCTCTCTCTCTCTCTTTTTTTTTTTTGTAATTTAAGGCAAATTTTAACAGATTTATAAAAGTCGTATATACAAAATACGTTTAAACTAACCCCCGTAGCTATACAATACACTTTTTACACTGCATCATGTATCTCTTAACCTGGAACACAGCATCCGTAAACCGAGGCCTGATCCCCACTGTCGGTGCCATTATGGGGGCGGGTGTGGAGCTGCAGCGACACCCCAGGGGCGGTGCCAGTGACCCAGCACTCGGCTGTTGCCCTTGAATTTCCTTTCTGAGTGTAGAGACCCCGGAAGAGCTCAGAGCTCCGTTTCTGCAGCCGCCGCCGCCTCCGATCGCCCCTGCAGCCCTGCACCCTCTGTGGGGTCCCCCACGTGCTACAGGGGCGACAGCACAGCACAGCGGAGGACGTGGCACACAGCACTGAACTTCCTGGCTGCAGTGGTGTCAACAGAGAATAACGTGCCTGCCAACTTTAGCTGGTTCGATTGGAGTGAAGGAAAAGACACTTGGAATGTTTTGCCATTTGCATAACAGGTCAAAAGGTAATGCTTTAAGATCCTAGAGATGGGCAGATTCAGAGATCTATTTAAAATTTCTCGATAAACAGGCTTGTTAGAGAATCTAACAGTTGAGATGATGGGGAGAAAGTTTCACAGGCTGCCCGTGAGCCCTCCTGGGACGGGCCTCGTCCCCGGCTTCCACAGACTCCGCAGCGAGAGCTCTGGCCACCTGTTTGCAGGTGAACCTGGAAAAGGTGCCCGGGCTCATCCAGAAAGCTTGGGTGAGGAGGGAAGCCATGCAGAACTGGCTTTGTTAGCCCGACTGTCAGATCAAGTCTGGTTCCACGCTTGTGATCTGAGTTCCAGAGTCTCCTAGGTGACAGTGCTCTCTGCCCACCGTGGGCACCGACCTTTTTTGAGGGCAGCTTGACAGGCGGTGGTGGGGAGACCTCCAGCGTTACCCCGAGGCTTCGGGAGGCTTCCCCGGGGGCCCGGTCACTGAACGGAGGGGGTGGGGCCCCAGGGCAGAGGGTTCACCTGCACGGACACGTGGCGGCGCCGTGAGATGCCTTAAAGCGCCCAGGCTGCCACGGCGGCACACCGGGCCTGTCACCACTCAGGGTGGGCGCTGCACATCACTAAATGAGGCCTCCTGGAACCCCATTCTCAGTTCCTTCCCCACTGGAGGAATTCTGAAGTCGGCTGAAAAGCTGAGCCCCTGGACCAGCTCCAGGAAGCACCAGAACCCAGAGCTGAGGGCCCGTTTCCCACGACTCACAAGGGTCATGCTCTCAGCTGCCCCTACATTGGACTTCCCTCGGCCGTACTCTGGGTCAGCCTCACCGGGTGGAATGTGCGATCCACGCCTCCCCGGTCACCAGAGCGGTCTGGCTCTGCGACCTGCCGGGAAATTCGGTCCCGAGGGAAACCTCCACCTTCACTGTGAATAGCTGGGGTTATGTTCATTTGGGGGAATTAATCAGCTTCTGAAAGCACAAAACAAAGTGAATTCAGTGTTAATAAAAGGCGCCTGAGTGACAAGCCTGGAACAGACTGACCAGGACGACTGTGACCCCGTGCGCCTCAGCCCTGTCTACACTCTGCTGGCTGTGCAATCAGAGTGCCGGCCGCTCGCCCGCCCAGGAGGAAACTCGGGCTGGTCCAGGAACACCCAGTAGCTGCTCTAGTGTTTCACTGTGGTTTGTGTTACACACACACACACACAAAAGAAAACCACCAGAATAAAAACACTACCTTCATAACCAGATCAGAAGCGGAGAACCCAATTTCCAGGGGGAGACAGGTGTGCGCTTCTCTGTGAAGCGAGCCACAGGGCCGCGTTTACGGCAACAGATGCAAAGTCTTCGGGTCCCTGTAATAAGAACCTCACAGTGACGTGCCAAGGTCATTGCTGGATTTGAGAAGAATGAGGGAGTCACCACAGGTCAGGATGGGATACAACAGCAGTTCCCTCCTGTTCTCAGCTACTCCACACCCTAATTGCTCGCTTCCAGGAAGGGCCCTGCTACCTACGAGTACTGTGTTTTGGGGCAGGAATCTCATGGTCTATTTCTGAGTTCCACCCCATTTCCTACCCCTCGCTATACTCAGACGCCGATTCCCAGGAACATCCATCCTGCCAGGATGTCTGAGAACTCACTCGGGCCCGGCAACATCGCGCTCCTTCCTGCTGTGACCTGGAGTGGGAGCCTCGCGTAGGAAGTTCCCACGTTGAGCAGCGCTCCACTCTCCTAGGGGCTCATGACCACCGTCAGGGTCAGCAGAACCCCTGCAGGTGTGCGGTCCACACCGAGGAGCCGCTCTGGGTATGAAGCACCCCATGTTATCCAGCGAGAGGCAGGCACTGGGGGTGCTTCAGGCAGGTAGCAACCTGTCATGCTTTAAAGTAAGTTTTTACCTGAAGAGATGCCAACATGGTGTGGAAACAAAAACCACCTATTTCGATATGCCATCCTGAGCACCAGTGGACACCCAGCCTCTAAGTTCTAGCGGGTTCTGGAGGGTGAGACCTGGCAGGAGAGCAAGGGCCCATACGAGCAGCCGGGCCTTGCGTGACCCGAAGTCCTCCTCCAGCAGAAGGTAGGAACCAGACACCGACAGCAGGACCGGGGAGGCAGAGTGGCCCTTCCACGCCCCACGGGCTCCACTCCACCCACAGCGAGTCTCACCACTTCCCTGAACTCAGCGCGTACCACGTGCCACCTGCCGTTGAGGGCCGTTAACACAGCAAGTGCCGGCCTCTGAGCCGCCTTAACCAAGCAGCTCCTTCCTCTGGGGACTCACCACCACCCTCTTCAGGGCCCAGGAGGTGCTTCACAAATGCAGTCAGTAAAAGCAGCCCCTGCTCGGGGGGGCTGAGCTCTCAGCCCTCCCAGCCGCAGGCCCAGCACCAACCTTGGCACCAGGGCCTGCGCCCGGAACGCCGAGTCCGTGAAATGCAGGAATCCCACACGCAAGGCCCACCTCTGCCTAGGGCTGCCAGGCAGACTTTAAAAGGGCTTGTCTTTTTCTTCAAACAGAGCTCCCTAAATTTCCAGGCATCACTGAAGAATGAGGTTGCTGAGCACATCTGATGTACCTTATGGAGAAGGTGGAGTCAAAAGGCCCGAAAGGACCACCCGACACACAGTCGAAAGCTTAGTGGGAACTTCTGCTCTTCACTTAAACCACAACAGAAAACCCAGCATCACTTTCTTCCTGAGGCAGGTCGCAGGTCACAGTGAGGGGAGGCTTTGGGGGCCATTACATTGTGGACCACAACTCCAGCAGCCTGGAGGGAGTCCTCCACGGTCCTCTGCTTCATGGCTCCTGAGTCCGGCTGCACAGCAACCACCCAGGAAACCAAGAGTGCATCCATGTGATGCCTGTACTGCACAGCCTCTGAGTGGCTCAGCCCAGGGCTTTGCAAAGCCCCTCAGGTGATCAGACTGCAGCGCCAGAGCTGAGCATCATGATCTAGTCCAACTTTTACAAATGGGGAAACTGGAACCCAAAGAGCTTGGCCCTCAACCACGTGGATAATGACGAGCGCATGTTTCTCTGGGGTGAAGGTGCGCTTCTGCCTTCCCCACTGTGGGCAGTTTAGGGGCCCACACGTGGACGCACACAACGCCTACTGGGGCAGTGGCCACTGGACAATACATATGTTCCTTCTCTACATGAGAATCCTGAGCTCCTTGAGCTCTGTCGACTGGGAATCGTTCACACTTGGCGTCAGTGGTTTCTTCGTTTTGTGACGGGGAAAGTCACCCCACGGGGTTGCAGAGAAAGAGTTCCCACCCCTCCCTTCCCTTGGGCTTCCTCCAGCCTCCGGTCTCTGGACATGTCCACGTCCATCACCAGGTCCTCTCCTCAGGCTCCCAGGTCTCAGGGCAGTAGGATCCCTCCCTCACACACACACATACACACGTGTCTTTACAGGTATTTGCCGCTGTTCCTTGTCCTGAAGTCGTGTTCCAGAGGCATCCACACAGCAGTGTTGGTGACAGTGCTCCTGTGTCCCATGTGGAAATAAAAACTGTGATCGACAAGTAATGAACCTTCAAGGAACATTAGGGTTTGAGTTATCCAACTGCTCTGAATTTGGGGGACTGAAAAATTAATGTTGGCTTCAAATGCTGAGTTGATATTTTCTATTAAGCAAAGGAAAACTAAGGATTTATCTTAATAAACATCCAGAAACTGAAAGTGGTCAGATCATCAAACCAGCCCCTCCTGCCAATGCTAAAATGCTGTGCAAAGTGTAAGCGGTGAGCAATTCACCCCGACTGCTCTCATCCTAACGGTGCCTTTACTCACAATACCAAGTTAGTGTCTGTTCCCAGGATGCCCAAGTTAGTCACTCATAACTAGTAATCTTGTTTCATGATTATTTCCTGATCTTGGAGTTGAAATAAACTGACTCATTTTTATCAAAGAAGTAAAAAAATTGCAAGAATAAGGAGTCTAGAGATCTCTATAAATTACAAAGCTACAATGCAATATCTCTGAAACAATTTCTCTACAAACTGAAGGATTAAAAAATATTTCAGTAAAAAACGTACACGTGCCCTTACGTGTCCTTATGTGAGGAAAATATCTTAGTTTGAGGAAGTTTATTGTTACACTTTTGTAATAATAGATGAGGCACAACTATCTCTTGCTTCTCTAACATCTCAATAAAAAAAAAAGATAATAATCGAGGGTAACAGTGAAATTAAAATAAAATAGAAAAGCCTAAGGTTTTGGAGAGAAAAGTGACTATAATCTATGTGTAGAAAGGCTGTAAATGGTTTCAGTTGACCTTGCAAAGAGCCGTCTTCTCGGATGCCGACCAATCACGGAATTGAGGGCTGGGAGCCGTGAAGAGAGGGGAAGCCCGGCCGCAGCGGGGAGAGCAGGTCAGTTCTTGGCCGGGCAGGGCCCACCCCCCTCGGGCCGTCCCCCTTCGGGCCGTCCCCCCTGCTTCCCAGTCCGCTCGGCTTCCCTGTCTATACCAACTCGCTTCCGCCTCTGAAAGCAAACCAGCAACCGCATCAGAAGGTTTAAAGGACAAACGGCGCTTGCCGACCGTGCTGACCCCAACTCGCCGGCAAAGCCGCAGGCACCTCCACCGGCTACGCCGACCGCGAGGGCCGCCGCCGCCTCCTCCGCCAGGGCCACGGGGAGTGTTTCCAGGCTGGTGAGGAAGCGCGTGGGTCCCAACACATGTGTGAGACCTGGAGCCCGGCGGGCGCAGAGCGTTCGTGCCCCAGGACAGGGTCCTCTGAGCAGTGACGGCGGGGTCTCGGGCCGCCCTGACACAGCCCATCGAGAATGTTCTTTTTCCTTTAAACCTCGGTCATCGGCCCCGATCCCGGGGCACATCCTTTCAGTTCATGAAGAGCCAAAGGAAGAGCAGCTTTTCTCCAGCCAAAAAAAAAAAAAAAAAAAGAGCAGAACCCCCAGCAAACATCCACCGGAAGCTTTGAGCGCCCAGAGAGACAGGATTTCATGCTGTCTCCTCATTAAAACCCTGTGATAACAAGGCTGACTCAGAAGCAGTTTTTTTCCTCCCTTTCCTTCTGGGTCAGCATCTGCCACAAGATCCCTGTTTATCTGCTGGGTGAAGGCGAGCGAGTCACTCACCAGGGACACAGGACCGGGAACAGTGTGGCCTGGGGATGGGGCCCAGGGACGGTTACTAAACCACAGGAACATTGTGGTGCCACTGACAGAGGAAGCTTTTTTCTCTTTTAAATGCTAGGCAGAGTCCTCAACACGCCAGGCACTCTTGAGTAGAGTAATACACAGCAGGGACCAGTTTGGAATGCAATGTATTTTTAAACACAGTGAGACACCTGGACAGAGTAACCGGTCAAGTTAACTGAGTGCAAGATTGACCAGCTCACGTCAACATTCACGGCCTCCGCAGTTTTACTCAGAGGAGATCACGTCCGACAGTTTTCCTGTGACGTGTGTATGTTAGTAGAAGCGAGAGACCTTGATGAGAACCTCGATTCTCGGCCGGCCACCGGAAGGCAGCGCGGAGCCGGGCGGTGTTAAAGAAGGCTCTGCTGGCAATGCCGCCAGCTCTTGAAAGCCCCTGAGCAGAAAGGAGCTCTCCGCTTCCTCCAAAAAAGAAAAGGCTCCCTGCAGCGGACTGCAGGTGTCTCTCGGAGACAACTCATCTGCAAGGCCAGCTGGTTTAAGTCTTTGCCGAGGGGTGGGCGAGGGGCGGGGAGGGTGGGCACAGAGGCAGCAGGCACTGCCCTGTGCAGAGGGGAGGGGGCCATTCACGGCAGCGACCGTGTGCACACCTTCCACCCTGTGTCGTGTCGTGGGGTGATCTGACAGGGCGGGAAGAAAGCGCAGGTTGTGGGCACATTAAGTCAAGTCCACACCGCCAGCTCTCACTCCCACCCTCTCATCTAACAGCCGGGACCAACTGGCATAAGAGACTTAAAAGGCAACGCGCTCCCCTGGGGAGGTGGCGGGGACAGCCCTCGATTCACCTCCTTTCACCTCCTACAAACCTCCACCAGGCAATGCTCCTCACGAAGCACTCACGAGTTAGAGAGAAAAGCCATCTGCAAAGACGTCGGGTTTTGTGTTTCTGTCATTAAAGACTGAGCATGCGTGCACACACACACGCAGTCCTCAATTACATTGTGTCAGGGAAGGAATAGATAGTTTCTGTAAAAAGAAAGAAAGCTGTGTTATTAGGCATTACACATTAATACCAAAGTGATCGCTGGGGTTTTCAGTAGTTCCACTAGTCCCCAGGATTCAGTAGCTAACATCAAAGTGTCACGTCCTTTGGCCTAGAGCACAGCAGCGTGGTGGGCCTCACAGCATCCCTGAGCCAGGTGTTGAGGGCACGGATTCGGGAAACCCGCTCCGGGACACCAGGGAGATCTGGCCTGTGGCCGGCCAGGCTGCTCAAGGACCACAAGAGTGAGGGGCATCCTCTTTCATTGCAACATAATATTCTTTCAGGTTCTCTTGCAGGATGGTGTCCTTCACAGCGTGAAACACGAAGCGGATGTTCTCTGTGTCTATGGCAGTGGTGAGGTGGATTGCTGCGATTCCGTCTCTTCTGGTTGAAATACTGGACCAGGTAGCACTGGACATCCTCCAGCCTGTGGGGGTCGCCCTTGAAGTCTGAGAAGTGCTTCTTCTTTCTTTTTTTTAATATAAATTTATTTATTTTATTTATTTAGTCTTGGCTGCATTGCGTCTTCGGTTGCTGTGCGTGGGCTTTCGCTAGCTGCGGCGAGCGGGGGCTACTCTTCGTTGCGGTGCGCGGGCTTCATCATCCAGGTGGCGTCTCTTGTTGCAGAGCACAGGCTTTAGGCGCGGGGGCTTCAGTAGTTGTGGCATGCGGGCTCAGCAGTTGTGGATCCCGGGCTCTAGAGCGCAGGCTCACGTTGTGGCACTCAGGCTTAGTTGCTCCGCCACATGTGGGATCTTCCCGGACCAGGACTCGAACCCGTGTCCCCTGCATTGGCAGACGGATTCTTAACCACTGCGCCACCAGGGAAGCCCTGGGAAGTGCTTCTTGATGCCGATGGTCTTCACTTTCTCCACCAGGAGGTCCATCTTGTTGCGAGGCAGGACGATGGAGACGCTGAAGAAAAGCTTGTTGTTAACGATGGTCTCAAAGATGTTCACGGGCTCCACCAGGCGGTTGGTGCGCCTGTCCTCCGTGAGGACCTGGTCGTACTCACTGGATGAGACCATGAACAGGATCAAGGTGATCCCATCAAAGCACTGCAACCACTTCTGGCGCTGAGACCGCTGGCCACCCGCAGCCACCATCTTGAAAGGGATTTTTTTTATGACCAAGTCATGCTCCACTTTGCCCTTGGTGGCCTTCCTCGCCAGCACGATGTCCTGCTTGCTAGGGAAAGTAATTCAGCTGGCCAATCTGATCCAAGTTATCCAGGAAGTACTCACTGATTCACCCAGCTGAAACTCCCTCCTCCGGCTGAACGCTTCCCTGATGCCAGAATCCCTCCAGAGCGTGGTCAGAGCAGGTGCATAACAGCTGAAAGGTGGCTGACTCCACGAGCAGCCCTGCTTTGTTCTCAAAGGCCATAAGGTACATCCCCTGCTTCTCATTTTCAGAATACTGCCAAGGAACACCAAGCCTGTCTCGTGCATCAACCAGAACGCTTGAGCCCTTGAGGATGTTGTTGAAGACGGTGTCACGGAACTCCAGAAACGCACTCTGGTCGAACTCGCGGCCGTGGATGATGCGCATCTGCTTGAGGAAGGTGGACCTGCCGCTCTCGCGGGGCCCAGCGGCAGGATTCTGACGAGGCGCCGCACGGCGCGCAGCTCGCGGTCCAGCCCCGCGTAAATGTCCCGGCTGCGCCTGCGCTGCCGCGCCTCGCGCTCCGCATCGCCGGCGGCGTCGGCCTCGGGCGGCAGCAGGTAACGGCTGAGGGTCCGCACCGCACCGGACATGGCTGCTGAGGCCATGGACCCCGCGGCGGGCGGGGCGACAGCCGGCCACTCCCTCAGGCCGCGTCCGCTGCCACCGTCCCGAGGTCCCTCTGTCTGGCTCTTAAATACAGTGGTTCTGTCCCCTGGCAAACCAACAGTCTAGCTACTTTTTTTTTTTTTTTTTTTGGCTGCGTTGGGTCTTCGTTGCTGCGCACGGGCTTTCTCTAGTTGCTGCGAGCGGGAGCTACTCTTCCTTGCGTTGCGCGGGCTTCTCACTGCGGTGGCTTCTCTTGTTGCGGAGCACGGGCTCTAGGCGCGTGGGCTTCAGTAGTTGTGGCATGCGGGCTCAGTAGTTGTGGCTCACGGGCTTAGTTGCTCTGCAGCATGTGGGATCTTCCTGGACCAGGGATTGAACCCGTGTCCCCTGCACTGGCAGGCGATCCTTAACCACTGCGCCCCCAGGGAAGTCGCAATCTAGCTACTTTTTACTGTATGGTCACTTCTTGGTATCCGTGGGGGATGGGTTCCAGCACCCTCTGTGGATACCAAAATCCATGGATGCTCAAGTCCCTCATATAAAATGGCATAGTATTTGCATATAACCTACACAATCCTCCCATATAGTTTAAATCATCTCTAGATTACTTATAATACCTAATACAGTGTAAGTGCTATGTGAATAGTTGCTGGTGCACAGCAAATTCAAGTTTTGCTTGTTAGAACTTCCTGGAATTTTTTTTTTTTTCCCATCTGTGGTTTGGTTGAATCCATGAACATGGAACCCGAGGCTAGGGAGGGCCACTTTTTTACCCTTAAAAGTGACTTCTGGGGGAGGGATGGACTGCGAGTTTGGGGTTAGTAGATGCAAATTATGACGTATAGACTAGATGGACAACCAGGTCCTACTGTGTAATACAGGGAACTATATTCAATGTCCTGGGATAAACCATAATGGAAAAGAATATGAAAAAGAATGTATGTATAACTGAGTCACTTTGCTGTACAGCAGAAATTAACACAACATTGTAAATCAACTACACTTCAATAAGAATTAGTTAATTAATTAAAGCGACTTCTGTCTATGGCCTGCAACTAAAGTTTTTCCTTAAAGCAGGTATACAGAGTTTCCCTTTAAAAGACATTTATCTGAGAAAAAGTGAGTCAAATTTTAAAACAGGCTAAGAAAATAATAGTATAGAAAATAATTTTTAACAGGCTCAGAAAATAATAACAACAGGATAACACAGAAGTGAGGAAAGTGATGCTCAGTTTTGCAAATGTTGCTCAAGATGGAAGAGTTCTCCGTCCTCCAAGTTCAAACCCAAAACGGGGCGCAGAGGAGGGGGACCCGAGAATCGACAAACAGCTCTTACCATATAAACCACAGCAGCAAGGTTGTCCATCGAAAATGGGGTGTGAAGAGGTCCCTCATTTTGCCTCGGTCTTCCTGTTTCAAGACAAAGAACATCACTTAATCTCCTCCCCCGCGGATGTGCGGGCACAGGTTGGTAGCCTGAGACCAGTGGACACCCGAGGCTGGGAGGGAGGCTTCTGGTGGGCAGGACACTCAGGTTCCGAGAACCCGGGACTCAGATCCACGGCACTCAGCCCCCCAGCCCAGGGAGGCCTTCAGCCAGGACTCAGCGATGTCCAGAGGTGGAGACATTCCACACCCCACCCCAACCTGGAATCCTGGAGCCGGGAAGCAGGCCCCTCAGGCTTAGCCCCTGTAGGCCTCTCGGGCGATCCCATGGACCAGGGAGCAAACAACCAGTCCAAGACGCCTCCCGCCATTTCACACCCTCCCCACCCAAAGCCAGCTCTAGGTCAAGGTGACAGAAATTAATGTGCTGAAAATCAATTCACCAAAAGCCCACTTGCCAAAAGACCAATTAGCTAAATGACTCACTTGCCAATTTTATATAATTTACTAATTTATCAAATCTTTGCTTTACAATGTTCTATTTTAAAACATATATTCAGGGGCGGGAGGGATAAATCAGGAGATTGGGATTGACATATACACACTACTATATATAAAATAGATAACTAATAAGGACCTACTGTATAGCACAGGGAACTCTACTCAATACTCTGTAATGGCCTATATGGGAAAAGAATCTAAAAAAGAGTGGATATATGTATATGTATAACTGATTCAGTTTGCTGTACAGCAGAAACTAACACAACGTTGTAAATCCATTATACGCCAATAAAAATTTTTTTATAATGCATCAACAAGAAAAATAATTTAAAAAATATATTCATAGAATCTATATTCTATGGATTATCTTTATTTATTTAATGAACATATTAGCAGTTTGAGAAGTGCTCACTTATTTAAACATGCTAAAAGCTTTTTTAAAAAAGATTATGGGTTATAGGTGGTTTAATCTACCCATGAATATTGTCTTTGTGAATAAAAATACTTTCTAACATATTCTTGAATAAAACGACAATACTCATTAATATGCTTATTGAATATATTTGAGCATGTTTGTATTTACTGACTATATTTTAGAATGGATTCATTCATTAATATACTTAAGAATGAATTCATTAATATAGTTATTGAGGAATATATTATATGTATTAATATAAACACAGGAAAAATATATTCCTATGTGTTAATATATGTATTAGTATATACATAGGAAAACTCTATCCCTGTTTACTAAATATATTCAAAAAGAATAATCCTTAAAACACGTTTTTGGTAAACTGATACACTGGCAAGAAAAATTGGCTTTTGGAGAACTGGTCTGCTTTCTGGAAAATCCTTCTCTTCTCTTTTTGGTCATGGGGATTCACCACCTTCTTGGAGCCTTCCTGGACCTGAGAGAACTCTCTCTCTGGGCCTGGCTCCTCCTGGCTGCATCAGCTATGCACCTGCCCCAGTGACCTCCATAAAAAAAAAAAAAAAAAAGAAAAACAAAAACAGGCCCTGCTGCTGGGCACCCTGGAACACAGAGAGGCCCCTGCGGCAGCAGCTCCTTTCCAAAGACAAGCCCACAAATGGAGCATCCAGCCTTGCCACTGTCACTATGCAACACACATTTGAAATCACTGTATGCTTTCTCCATCCAGAGCATCTTCCCACAGGAGGGACGGGAGAGAATGCAGTCCCTCCCCAAAGGCAACTAAATGAGCCTCCTGCACCCCAGACTCTCTGGGATGCCCCCTACCCCAACCCTGTGCTTCCCAAAGCAAATTTGTGGTATGTCTCCCGGTTTCTATGTTGTCAGACCCTGCCTAGCACTTCCTCTCAATCTGGTGAAATTCCATTCAGTTCTTTTTGCCTAATATAGAAACAGTCAGAAAAATTATTTAATTTAATTTAATTTATTAAATTTAAATTTATAAATATAAATTTATTTTTAATTTATAATTTAAAAAATTATATTATTTAAAAAAAAATAGGGCTTCCTCGGTGGCACAGTGGTTAAGAATCCTCCTGCCAATGCAGGAGACATGGGTTCCCTGGTCTGGGAAGATCCCACATGCCGCGGATCAACTAAGCCCATGCGCCACAACTACTGAGCCCGCATGCCACAACTACGGAAGCCTGCAGGCCTACAGCCTGTGCTCCGCAGCAAGAGAAGCCACCGCAATGAGAAGCCCGCGCATCACAACGAAGAGTAGCCTCCGCTCGCCACAACTAGAGAAAGCCCGCTGCATCAACAAAAACCCAATGCAGCCAAAAATAAATAAATAAATGTATAAATAATAATAATAATCTCCTTGTAGGGTCTGTTGTTTGCTGAAGGGTATTTGTGATGTTTCTCTAAGCCACATGCTTGATTCTTGAGGGCAGCCTTTAATCTGGCTCCCTTCTCCCCACTTGGACCTGCAGTAAGTGCTCATCAATTTGTAGTGTGGTGGATTCCCTGATGGTGTTGCTTGGGGAGTGATACACCATCCATTAAGGATGTCTACACAGGGGCAGTTTGGTGTCTTGGATCTAAGTCTATCGTGGCACTTTCTAATGTGATTTTATTGTCAAGCCTTGGCCAATCAATCACATTTGCTAATCAGACTTCATGGGTGCTGAAAGATGAAACTGAAGCAGGAGTAGTTACGGGACCCGTTATGGGACACTATATTACATTTCTCTAATCACTTCTCCAGGTGGTACTTTTAGGACTTGGTAGTGAAAATACACAGACTGAAGTTGCCAAATTCCCTTTGCAGATCCTACCCACTGCACCCCTCACCCACTCACATACACATGCTCCCAGCACGTGCAGCAACATGCACAGTCAGTCCGCCAGGCACTGACCTGTCTGGAGATGATGAGTTTCCCCAGAGGCATGGGGGCTCCGTTTTCTGTGGCTATCCTCTTTAAGGTGGCGATGGCCTTTTCCTGGTTTCCGGACAGCACATCATACCTTGCGCTCTCTGGCAGCCACTATGAGGACAGGAGACCGAGATGTGGCCAGTTAGGGCAGAACAGAATGCTCGGTCACAGCCATGCACTCTCATGTGTGTGTTGAGTCCTTAAGGCCGGAGGCTCTGGGGCCAGAAGCCTGGCTTCAAATCCTGGCACTGCCACTGATTATAATGGCTCTGTGACCTTGAGCAATAACTTGACCTCTCTGTGCTTCCATTTCCTCAACCATAAAATGGGGATAATAATAGATCCTCCCTCTTAGGATTGTTGAGAGGATTAAATGGGATAATCCAAACAAAGTGATTAGCACAGTGCCCGGAATGGGTTAATATATCTATTCCTGTTGCCGTTGCTATTACTGTAATTTGGTGCTGCTGAGTTGCAGGTGACAGCTGAACTAAATTAAGACTGCCACCAAAAAAGAAAAACAGTCCACCACTCTTACCATCATCATCATTATCCCTATCTCTCAGGAAACTACACCTCACCTGTGTTTAGCATCATCTTGCAAACTCAGTCTAAGAGACAGAAAGAAATCAGAAAGACCTTTAGGCCTACTAGAGTCCCAACCCCAAGTGACTAGATAGAGATCTCTCCATAAAACAAAGCAACAGCAATCTGTGAAATGAGACTCGGAGTCAGAAGATTTGGTTCAAATGAGTTCTGTTGTTTATTTGCTGTGTGTCTTTTGACAAGTCAATCAACCTTTCTGGGCCTCAGTTTCCTCATCCGTAAAATGAGAATATAGCAGAGATTGCTAGCATCCAGTAAAATTCATGCTTCCCTTTCCATAGCATAGAGTTGTCCTTGGGTATGGCTGCCCAGCCAGAAACTACATTTCCCAGCACCTCTTGCATCTAGGCATGGCCATGTGACATACTTTCACCAATGGCACGAGAGCAGAATATTCCTGGCCAAGTTATTTAAGTATACATCTCTACCTGCCCTCCTTCAGTCTACATGTAGAAGATTCCAAAGCCCTAGACAGTGGCAGAGCTACAAGCTGGAAGGAACTCTGGGCCCAGAATCACACCTGTCAAATAGAAGCACCCATTCTGGACTGTTCTGTGAATGAGAAATAAACTCCTATTGTGTTAAGTTACTGAATGCGTGGGCTTTATTTGTTACAGCAGCTGGTATCATCCTAACTAATATAGGGGTTCATCATAGTCCTACCTCCTGTGGTTATTGGGAGGAGTAGATATGATAATGCATATAAAGAGCCTGGCATAGGGCCTGCTACACTGTTATGCTAAGTAATTATTAATACCTATTGTCATTACCAGTAATTATTATGTTATTTATCATAGATGAGACCTAGCTCCCTACAGGCTTATTTTGGGGCCCACTGGCTGTAAAGCATTTCATGGATGTGGTCTTCACATGAAATGATAAACGTGATCTCGCTGTGTGTGGGGGGTAGTTTATGCAGAGATGAGACGGCGGGATCATTTGAGCCCTTGGACCCAGCCATGCCTGAAGCCAGATATTTAATATTCTATCATATATCTCTTTCACTCAAACCAGTTTGAACTGGGTTTTGTCACTTGCAACTTAAGAATCCCAACTATTCCAAATACACTCACCTTAAGTGTAGCTCTTGTAGTGCAGGGACAGGGAGCAAGGTATCCCCCATCCCCTTGATATCTCCCTCAAGAATATCCCAGCAGTGTCTGCCTGGAGGAAACCCAACACCCCATACTGGGCCCACCCCAGGCCCTGTACCTTTGTCTCATTTCCTGATTAAAAGAAATAATCTTAAAAGTGGCTTTGGTACCCTCCTCCACACCCTCCCCACCAAAATATAATGAACGGCAGAAGACCAAGTAACAAAGGCTGAGATGTCTTAAAGGATACCTACAAAACACAGAACAGCAAAGAGGAGGAGTGGGACAGCCGAGAGGATGAGCAGCCAACGCCAGCCCAGGCTGGGCATCACAAACACAGCCAGGACAACCTCGAACACTGTCCCGATGGCCCAGAACACCTGGCATGGGAGAATGGGGGTCAGTAATGGGGCACATTGGTCAACACAGTGAGCAATTTCAGGATCATTGTAGACAACGTTATCCATGTTGGTAAGGGGGTCGTTGGGGGTCAGGAAAGTCAGAATGGCCATCACTTTTCCTGTGGTTCATATGGTTGGGCCAGGGCCTCCATGTTGTCTATCTCCTGAGCGTACCATCCACACTGTATGATATGTGCATGGTGCCCACTGGAGTGTGCAGTGTGGCAGCTCTGGTTAAGGAGATCAATAGGATCAATATTGTGAGGCCAGGAGAGTAGTGGACACATTGGTTTTTGTCTACTCACATCCATCTCCCTTGCCCAATAGTGCCCCGGTATCCTTTATCAGAATTGTCTCTCCCCTGTGGGGCTGAATATCTTCTGTCTGTTTCTCTGAATCACATTCCATCCTTTTCCACCTTGCTCTTTGTATGGACTGCATCCACAGTCCCCCTGTCCTCTGGCTTCACATTGGGTGCAGCCAATGGGGAGACACACAGGAGATGGGGAGGAAAGAGGGATTCGGGTGCTTATTCCTCTGGCTCCTTCTCTGCAGGGTGGTCATGGGCTGGCTGCATCCCTTAGCTGAAGGTCACAGCTCCTTTCCAAGAGCCTTTGCCATACAACTCTCTCTTTCTCTCTCTCTCTCTGTCTCTCTCTGGGCTGCTAATTACTCTCTCTCTTTGGCCCTTCAGGGACCTTATAAATAGTCCCTTTATGAAACCCTCTTCAGCCAAAGCAATCTTGAGGGAAAAAAATGGAGCTGGAAGAATCAGACTCCCTGACTTCAGACTATACTACAAAGCTACAGTCATCAAGACAATATGGTACTGGCACAAAAACAGAAATATAGATTAATGGAACAGTATAGAAAACCCTGAGATAAAGCCATGCACCTATGGTCAACTAATCTCTGACAAAGGAGGCAAGGATATACCATGGAGAAAAGACAGTCTCTTCAATAAGTGGTGCTGGGAAAACTGGACAGCTACATGTAAAAGAATGAAATTAGAACACTCCCTAACACCATACACAAAAATAAACTCAAAATGGATTAAACACCTAAATATAAGACTGGACACTATAAAACTCTTAGAGGAAAACATAGGAAGAACACTCTTTGACATAAATCACAGCAAGATCTCTTTTGACCCACCTCCTAGAATAATGGAAATAAAAACAAAAATAAACAAATGGGACCTCATGAAACTTAAAAGCTTTTGCTTTTAAGCAAAAACAAACTATAAACCGCAAAGGAAACTATAAACAAGACGAAAAGACAACCCTCAGAATGGGAGAAAATATTTGCAAACAAATCAACGGACAAAGGATTAATCTCCAAAATATATAAATAGCTCATGCAGCTTAATATTAAAAAAACAAACAACCCAGTCAAAAAATGGGCAGAAGACCTAAATAGACATTTCTCCAAAGAAGACATACAGATGGTGAAGAGGCACATGAAAAGCTGCTCAACAACATTAATTATTAGAGAAATGCAAATCAAAACTACAATGAGGTATCACCTCACACTGGTTAGAATGGGCATCATCAGAAAATGTACAAACAACAAATGCTGGAGAGGGTGTGGAGAAAGGGGAACCCTCTTGCCTGTTGGTGGGAATGTAAATTGATACAGCCACTATGGAGAACAGTATGGAGGTTCCTTAACAAACTAAACATAGAATTACCATATGACCCAGCAATCCCACTACTGGGCATATACCCAGAGAAAACCATCATTCAAAAAGACACATGCACCCCAATGTTCACTGCAGCACTATTTACAATAGCCAGGTCATGGAAGCAACCTAAATGCCCATCGACAGATGAATGGATAAAGAAGATGTGTCACATATATACAATGGAATATTACTCAGCCATAAAAAGGAATAAAATTGGGTCATTTGTAGAGACGTGGATGGACCTAGAGACTGTCATACAGAGCGAAGTAAGTCAGAAAGAGAAAAACAAGTATCATATATTAACGCATACATGTGAAATCTAGAAAAACGCTACAGATGAACCGGTTTGCAAGGCAGAAATAGAGACACAGATATAGAGAACAAACGTACGGACACCAAGGGGGGAAAGCGGGGGTGGTGGTGGGGGGGATGAATTGGGAGATTGGGATTGACATATATACACTAATATGTATAAAATAGATAACTAATAAGAACCTGCTGTATAAAAAATAAAATTAAATAAAAAAAAAAAGAAACCCTCTTCAAATTATCCTAATGTGAGTATGTTGTTTCCTGCTGCAACCTTGAGTCTACAACCATTGTCCATTCCAAAACATTGTCCTTCATCTTCGCCATCTGGCAGCCCCCAAGAGCCTTCCTAAATCCCCTTTCGCTTAAAGTAACCACAGTCCATTTCAATTGCTGACAACCAGAGGGACAGTCAAAATGGCTAACAATTTATAGCACTGACCAATCAGAGTGTACACCATACAGTACTGGCCAATCAGAATGAACCCTCGCCAGACTTTAGTTGCTGCATCATGGGGAGCTCTAGGGAGTCCTTAGAAAGGACAGGGTGTCAGGCAATGAGGGCCAGTCAGGGTTCAGGATCAGCTGGCAGATGCATTTCAATATTAAACTGGTTCATCCATACCAGTGTGGACCAGCTGACTACCACCCTGACTGGCCAGGGGTAGACACACTCAGGATGGTTAAGTTGGGCTGTGGGGTCAGTGTGATCAATATTGTCATGTAATCATGGTGATTAGGGACAGTCGTGACTGTGGACCTCAGTGTCCAGCAGGGACAAATAATACTGCCACTGCATGGAGGAGGGCTATTGGGCAGCTATGTATTTGCCCTGAGATCTTCCAGATCATGGTTGGAAAATGGGTCACAGGACCCTGGCAGAGGGAGGGCTTGAGAGGGACTGGATGGTCCAAGATAGTTTTAAGGCAGCCTACTAGCCACAGACATGGCCATGAATAGCGATCTCACACAAGACACGAGTCAATCTGGTGTGGGGGCAGGAGTTTGGTCCACTCAAGCTACAATGTTCAGCACCAACTTTCAGATAAAAGCCATTTCTAGTTCAGGAAGGACATACTACCTGCCTGCTACCATTTTTTTTCAGGGGTGGTAGATTGAATTTCTTGTCAATGGAAGAATTTATCCATATTGCAAAACAACCATGTTGAAATCAACATAAATGATCCATTTAAATCCTTGCATAATGGATCTGTTATATTTTTCTTAAACTCCTTTTCCTTGTCCTATGGCTCAAGACACCCGGGAATCTCCTGCTCAGAGACTGAGTAATATCCAGAATCCCAGACCACCCTCCTTACCTCAATCAGCAAAATACACTTAGCTCTGGCTTTCATGGGAAGGAACTCAGCATACAGCGTCACCCTGGGAATGCAAAAGACAGAAAGGGCGTTAAGGTCGGGACTGAGCGGGAAGATCGCTATGGTTTTCTGAATTTCTCGGCCAACTTTCCTCCAAGGGTGGTCTGTGGACCACTTACATCAGGATTTCTGGGGATGATGGCTAAATATGCAGATCCCCAAGGTCCATACCAGACCTTCAGAAACAGACTCTCAGGGGTGGGGTCCTGGCATCAGCATTTTTAACCAACTCCCCCCCGCCACCCCATATGATTCTCAAATTTAGTACCTACTATCATTGACCATTCCCCAAAACCCAGTAAATGTAGGTGAAAAAAGAGTGGTGGGGTGATGGGCAACTTCAATCTAGAACCGTTCCTTAGATTTTCCCTATCACTCAAGTCCTGAATAGTCTTGGAGTAGAGGCCTTTCATATGGCAGGATGCCCCTCATTCTGGGTCCATCTGATGTCTCCCTGTGACTAGACTCAGCCCATGTCTTCTTGGCAAGAACCTCACAGAAATGATGCTGAAATCTTCCCAGTGCCTCACACTGGGGACATGATGTCAAGTAGTCCCATCATTGGTGATATTAACTTTCATCACCAGGTCAAGTTTTCTGATAGATATTTCCATCCTAAAGTTATCAATTTTCCATTTGTGATTAAGAATTACTTTAAGGGGGAACATTCAGAGATTATGTCAATATCCTGCTCCCCACAGAACCTCTACTCACCAGCTTTAGCATTCCATCTTTTGACTATTTCTGCCTGAATCAACCACCACTATGATGACAAACTATATTTATTATTTCCATAAGTCCTTCTACATTTATTGGTTGACATTCTACTGTAAGGAAGAGCTTTCTTTTCTCCTGTCTCGTCTATCTATCCATCCATATATCTATCTACCTACCCACCTATCCATTCATTTCATCAGTATGGACTTGTGGATTCCTGTTTTATTCAATGGGTTGTAATCCATTACTGCCTTTATTATTTTGATGCTCAGACTGTCCCAGATCTGGTCAGTGGAAGCCCTTTCAAGATGATTCCTATGTCTTTTTGACATGTCTCCATCATTCCTTGAGCTCTTTCTTACTTTCTTGTACAAAAAGATGTCCAGGCTCATCTAGTACTTTCTTTGCCCCAACCATGGGGTCAGTCATTTTTCTAAGCAGTCCTGGTTCCTTTTGGCAGAGGATGGTGTTTAGAAACCAAGATCTGAGTGTTCAGTGTGCTCATTGCTATGGGGGTTCCCATTGCGTCTAGGCCCGCCCAGTGGACACAGCTAAGAGATCTATCATCCAGCTATCTATCTATCATCTGTCATCTCTTCATCCATCCTTTCTATGGGTGTCTCTGTCTATTTCTCGCTCTCTCTCTTCCCACATGCACACCATACATCTATATCTATTTCAATACCTGTGTATATGTATTTTTAAAAACAATGAGTTCATACTGATACTTTCAGTACCAGTCCAACACTTTAGGATTGTTTCTAACCTTTAAATTTCCATTTTTGTAACTTTCTTTTCCAACATTGAGAATTCCGTGTCTCATTATCCTCAAAATATTTCCCATCTGCTCAATCAATTCACTTGTTTACTCAATGTAACCAATGTCGCAACCATACTGGCTGCCTCCTCCATCTACCTCCACATCCTCCTCCCCTTCCTTTCACTTGCTCATCTAATGGGCATGCTGGGAAGAAAAGGAAACTTCTAAACTACTCCCCATGCTCCCTTCCATTGTGCTAGGAAGATAAGCCCTTCTCTTTCCCCTCATCTTCCACCTAAGCCAGACAACCGACCTACTAGATGACTTCGTGTTACTTACTCTCCTGGCTCCTCATAAGGGAGGAGGGGTAGAGGGAGGCTTATTTCCATTAACCCTTTTGAGGCAGATGGTGTATCTAGATCACCTGGGATCCCTTTACTAGATCATGGGGCCCATCTATTTGATGCTGCTTCTAACAGCTCATACCTGCAACCCTCTCTTAGGATTGCTTTTGAGTAATTGGAGTTGCCTTACCGCAGATATATCTGGGAGTTATGCCCTTTCTCTCCAAGGCAGGCTGAAGACTAGTGTTGGGTACTAAAGGCTCATTCCCTGCCTCAAGATGGGACAGACCCTATGAGACAATGAATACTCCAGCTCCCTATGGGATCAAGCTGAGTCTAGATGTCACCTGAAACCATATCCTTGCTTAATTTCTTCCCTTCACCTTTCTTGCCTCTTTCACTCTTTTACAGGATCCTCCTGAGAGCATTCCCTGAATAAATTACCTGTACAAAAATCTCTGCCTCAGTCTGTCTGCTTCTATGAAACCCAACCCATGACACCTTTCCCTGCAAAGCATCTATCTTTTTGAATGTTGGCCTCAGCAATACCATTAAGATCTAGAAATAGTTCTATCACTGGTAAAAAGTCTTTCTTAGGGTTATGATAAAAGATGCCTCTGTCCAGAGAAGGAAGAATTCTCAGGAGCCTCAGAGGGATAGCTAGGGCTTTAGTAGTTCAGATATACTCTATGTAGAGAAAAGCATGGAGAAAAAGTCAATGTCATTTAGTCTTACTTCGCAGTGCGTTTTAGTAAATCCTCTCTCTCTCTGTTTTGGTGTCTTGTCTCTCTCTTTCTCTCTCTTCTTCATCTCTCTCTTTCTCTCTGTTTGAACCCCTATCTGAGATCATATTCAAGAATTTTGAACCCTATTTTTATTGACTTTATAAATAGTATTTCCATGCCATTTTAAATCCTCTTACACACATATATTCCATCATATTCATGAACCATATTTTCCTTAATAATAGCTACCTTTTATTGAGGATCTACTATGTGCCCAAACATTCTTCTAGATATTTCACATGAATTATCTCACTCAATAAATGCTGCAAGTTAATGGGGTAGGTAATTATAATTCCCATTGTGTGTGTCTATCTTTAATCCCTATTTTCATCTTTATATCTGTGTCAGATAAGTTGTTATTTGACCAGGATCACGTAGCCAGTAAGTTGGTCAGGAGAAGAGCCAAAATTTTAACCTAGGTCTGTCTATATTATGCAGCCCATCACTCGCTTCCCTATTTAGGTGTTTTCACAATTATAAATAATACTTCAATAAGCATCCTTCGTCTTAAATCTTTGTTTGCATGTGGTTTCCTTAGGGTATATTCCTGTAAAAGAATTTGCATCAAAGGGTACACATTTTAAGGCTTTTGATACATATCATCAAAGTGCTTCCTAAAACGTTGTTCCAATGTATAGTCCTACAAGTACCTCTCGCAACAAAAACCATGAGGAATTTCATTCACTCAGCTCTGAGAATGGAGACCAGTTGCAGTGGTTGTAAAAGATTACAGTGATTACCATGAATGACTCT
Source organism: Lipotes vexillifer (assembly GCF_000442215.2). Classification (NCBI taxonomy): domain Eukaryota; kingdom Metazoa; phylum Chordata; class Mammalia; order Artiodactyla; family Lipotidae; genus Lipotes; species Lipotes vexillifer. The sequence goes on along the minus strand of NW_006773295.1, from coordinate 1,951,513 downwards.
GAAATTTTATTCTATTCTCCAAATGGTGTGCTTATATTATTTTAAAAACATCAATACTGATAATAAAATAAGAAGCATGTTTACATTTTCCCCACCAAATTAAAATCCAATTACTAACCATGACAAAAATGTGCAGTAGCATATTCTAAGGGCAAAGCTAATCCTGTCCTTAGATGTCAAGGATTTGTTTTTATAATGAACTTACGACATGCAGTCTTTTTTTCTTTTTTAGGCACAGAATTAGTACATGAATGCATTCTCATTGTAAATAATTTAGCAATATGCAAGAATACAGAGTGTATGATGAATTTTCCTCTTCCTCCTTACCCCTGCTTCCATTCCCCTTCCCCAAAGCCACGACTAATAGCAGTTTGCTTTGCAACCTTCCAGCCCCTTTTCTATGTAAATGAATATATAAATTTAAAACTGAATAGACATTTTTCCAAAGAAGACACAATGGATGGCAACAGGTGCATGAAAAGATGTTCAGCATCACAAATCATCAGGGAAATGCAAATCAAAACCACAGTGAGCTATCACCTCACACCTGTCAGAATGGCCATCATCAAAAAGACAGGGAATAAGCGTTGGCAAGGATGTAGGAAAAGAGAACCCTCGTGCACTGTTGGTAGGAATGTAAATTGGTGCAGCCACTATGGAAAACAGTATGGAGGTGCCTCAAAAAATTAAAAATAGAGTTACCATATGCCAGCAATTCCACTCCTGGGTATTCATCTGAAGATAATGAAAACACTAATTTGAAAAGACATGTACACCCCTATGTTCACTGCAGCATTATTTACAGTAGCCAAGATGTGGAAGCAACCTAAGTGTCCATCAACAGATAAATGGATAAAGAAGATGTGGCATTTATATCAATATATATATATACACAATAGAATATCAACCACAAAAAAGAATGAAATCTTGCCATTTGCGACAACATGGATGAACCTAGAGGGTATTATGCTAAGAGAAATAAGTCAGACAGAGAAAGACAAATGCTGTATGATTCCACTCACATGTGGAATCTAAACACCAAAACAAATGAACAAACATAACAAGACAGAAACAGAGTCACAGATACAGTACAGAGAATAGACAGGTGGTTCCTGGGGCCGTGGGGAGGGGAGGTGAGCAGAGAATTAGGTGAAGGACGTGAAGAGGCACAAACTCGAGCTGCAAAATAAATGAGTCACAGGTATGAAATGCACAGTATGGGGAATATATGCTGGAATTAATTATATAATAATAACAGTAATAATAAATTTAAACAACATAGTATCTTTCTCTTTTTTCCCCTTCCCTTCCCCTCCCTCCCTCCCTCCCTTCCTTCCTTCCCTTCTTCTCACACATGCAGCATACTGCCAGTGCGCCACCCATACAAATGTCCCGATTCTTACCACTTCTGGCTATGCCAGTCCAACTTCCAATTGCCAGCACTCGCACCTCTTCCCTGAGTGCTTTCTCTGGTCATTAAAGCTTGCTTTGCCAACCCATGTGGCAGACCAGAAGTGCCAAGGAATTTAAACTTCCCAGGAGCAGCTCTTAACAAATGACAGTTGCCTCGTCCCTCAAACGGGACAATTTGGAGAATGTGTTGCAGTGTCTCCCAGAGGAAACTCCTTGCTTTTGAATCTCTGTGTCAGGATCAGCTCTTGATAAGACAGTCTGGAAATCTTTCCATAGTAATCTATGTAGAGCTACCAGATTATTTTTTAATAGCCGTGACCCTATTAATTAATACTTAGATCGTTTTCAACTTCTTGTTTTTGCAACCTATGCCACAAGGAACATCTTCTCCTGTAATTGTTGTGCCCCACATTTGGCCGTTATTTATAGCAGTTCATGATGGGAAAGAGTAGCTTGAGCTTCACCCAAAGTACGGGGATTATTACAATCACATTGAAGAGCTGAAGAATAAGCAATGAAATTAGCAATATGCCAAGAAGCAGCTGATATGGGCACAAACAACTCCCCACTGCAAATAATCGCATTTACAGCACTTGGCAGTTAGAGATTTGCCATTTGGATCACATGCCTGGGAAGGAAATGACCTGTGATCTCCGTCTGGCGTTTCTGCTTGGCCTTTGGGGGAAATAGCAGCGCCAAGGACAGATTTGTGAGCCAGCTTATTCTAGACACCAATCTGAAGCAACTTCTGAGACAGGTCTCAAGGCAGAACAGGTGGGCAGCTACCTGGGGTATTCATCTTTAAGAGCGGCTATAACACTCACTCGTAGGATGCCAGGTAGGGCAGGCTTCCATCTCAAAGGTAAGTGGCATTTCTGCTGAAATACACAGCACCCTCTACTGGAAATAATAAACCATCTGCCCTGGTGCCAACCTGTGTCCTGTATATTTTTTGTGAGGCAGTATGTGCAATTAGAGGTGATTATTATTTTTTGGTGCCTATTTGCATATTCTAAAACAAAAATGTACTGTTTGTAATGATAAAGTTACATTTAACTCTTTTGCTTGGATTAAAGTCTCTTCCTTCTTGTGGGAATGTAAGTTGGTACAGCCACTATGGAGAACAGCATGGAGATTCCTTAACAAACTAAAAACAGAGGTACCCTATGATCCTTCAATCACACTCCTGGGCATATACCCAGAGAAAACCATAATCCAAAAAGATACATGCACCCCAGTGTTCATTGCAGCACTATTTACAATAGCCAAGACATGGAAGCAACCTAAACGTCCACCAACAGAGGAATGGATAAAGAAGATGTGGTATATTTATACAATAGAATATTACTCAGTCATAAAAAAAGAATGAAACAATGCCATTTACAGCAGCATGGATGGACCCAGAGATTACCATACTAAGTGAAATGAGTCAGAGAGAGAAAGACAAATATCATATCGCTTATATGTGGCATTTAAAAAAAAGGTGCAGGGCTTCCCTGGTGGCACAATGGCTGAGAGTCCGCCTGCCGATGCAGGGGACACGGGTTCGTGCCCTGGTTCGGGAAGATCCCACATGCCGTGGACCGGCTGGGCCTGTGAGCCATGGCCGCTGAGCCTGCGCGTCCGGAGCCTGTGCTCCGCAATGGGAGAGGCCACAACAGTGAGAGGCCCGCATACCGCAAAAAAAAAAAAAAAAAGGTGCAAATGAACTTATATATGAAACAAAAACAGACTCAGAGACATAGAAAAGAAACTTAGGGTTACCAAAGGGGAAGGCAGGTGAGAGGCTTGTGGAGCAGAGGTGAGTCAGCTGTGGCCATAGTAGCCTAGCCAGTCCCCATCCAACTCACCAGCAGACAAAAGACATAAGAGTAAAAGCCCTGCAGAGACCAGAACAAGCAAATGGCCAAACTGCAGTATCATGAGTTAAATTGTTACCATTTTAAGCCATAAGTGTTGTGGTGGTTTGTTACAAAGCAAAAGGTAACTCTACATTCCACTTAAAAACCATCTGACCTTAAGCAAATCCCTCAGGATCTCAGAGCCTTAGTTTTCTCAGCTGTAAAATGGGGATAGTAGGGTTGTCTAATGGACAAGAAGAGGTAGTGTGAAGAGAGAGCTTAGCATGGGCCCTGCACCTGGCAAGCACTCCACTGACATTATTATCACCATCACTACTAATGTTATTGTTATCACCAAGGACCAATGTGAACACCTACTTTGAGGGAAGAGAGAAAAGAAAGAAGAAATAAAGGGGGAGGAGGAGTTAGAAAGGCAAAAATTAGGGCAGAGGGATGGGTTCCTTATTAACAATATAATTTCTATATGAATTGGTGGATGTTAGCTAAACTTACTGTGTTAATCATTTGCAAGATATATGTCATTACACTGTACACCTTAAACTTATACAGTGCTGCATATCAATTCCATCTCAATAAAACTGAAAGAAAAACATTTTTTCAATTAAAAATTTTTAATAATATAATTTGTATTTATACTAAAAATTTGAGTACATTATAAGGACTTCTGATTGTTGAGCTTTTAACAGTTATATAGCAAAATCTTATTCACTTGGTTTTCTGAGGTGGCACAACTGGGTAAAGTCCTTCTGAATGAATGGAAACTCTTAGTTACATTTAATTACACAAAAATATCTTCGACTAAATGTTTCCAAATAATGAACTTAGGGGAGCCATTTTTATAACTAGATAAGAGCTTTGCATAATTAAGACATGATTATTTTTATGTAAATAGCTGGCGTGAAAGTGCTGGGGAACCAGTGAGTCTCTTGGGTGGCTAAATATTTCTTCTGTAATTTTTTTTGGGGGGGCCTCGCCACCCGGCATGCGGGATCTTAGTTCCCCAACCAGGGATCAAACCCGTGCCCCCTGCAATGGAAGCGCTGGGTCTTAACCACTGGACCACCAGGGAAGTCCCTCTTCTGTAATTTTGTTCATGGCTTTTATTTGCTCTCCTTTTACTAACCGTGTGACCTTACACATGTTACTGCTTTAAAGCCTCAGTTTTCTCACCTGTAAAATGGAGGTAATCATATCTACGTCTTAAGGTTTTGTGTGTTTAAAATGGTCATGTGCCTGGAATGCAGTAATAGCTCAATGAACAGACAGAAGGGCTACAGCAGCATTAAGTAAATCAACAGCTAAATGGGGAGGCATGACATTTGGGGTGTGGGGGAAGGGAGCAGGTAGGCAAGCTCAGAACCCTCACGACATCAGGTAAGGGGGTAAAGGCCCTTCCAGCTGCTCTGTGTCCTTAATTTTATTTCCCTGGTGTCCTATACTCTCTGCCTGAAGATCTCTTCCCTTCACAGTTTTAGGGGATGTTTTTTTTTTTTCTCTCCTCTAGTTATTCTGCCATTGGAATCCCATCTGCTTACAGTCTTGCAGAGGTTCCTCAAAACTTCTGTTCTGCTGATAGCACCTTTTTCTTGCTTTCCAGCACTCTTCAAGATTTATTTCTTATACCTTTTATGTCACTTCCAGAAAATGGGGAAGAAGAGGACGTAGAAATGAGCGTTTCTCATGGCACCATCTTGAAAAAGAATCACTGTGGACATTCTGAATCCCTGGTTCCTTTCCCTTTCGTCATATGGAAAGAAAATCCAGGGGGCTGTTTGGAGGCTGTTCTGTTGCCATCTCCCCGAGCATCCCTGGGAAAGGAATTTAAAGTGTACCTCTGTGATCTCATTCCTTCCAGCATGAGGGGAAAATGGTTCCCCAGTCGATGAATGGCTCATGAATGAATGGGACAGTGGCTATAACTACAGGAATTCGTGGCGTCAGGCCAGAAGTGGAGCACATTGGCCACAAGCCCCTGCCAGCCCAGATTAATGGGCTTGGCTTAATGGCCTCTGCTTTAAGCTCCAGTGGTTTTTAAGCTCATCCCAGATCCAGGAGTCCACGTCAAATGCCTACTGAGCACAGCCCTGGAAGATCAATAATGAAAAAGGGAGGGAAGGACGGAGTTGAACTGAGAGCCTCTAAGTGGCAGACAGTCTGGATTTGTCCCTGTGTTAAGTCCATGTTCTCACATCTCCTTTCCTCCACATTTGTTGTTTCCATAATTATACAACGAGTCCATCGTCCATCTCGCTGATGCCTGAGCCTCTTACCAAAGCCTTCAGCAGACGAGCTGCGTGCTGACATTTTTTGAGTGTCTGCTAGCCACTGTCCTGGGCACTTCACATGTGTTGCCATTTAACATTCTAAGTGACCCATGGGATAGGTATGCTATTATCCCCATTTCAGAGATGAGAAAACTGAGGTGTAGAAAGGCTTAATGACTTGCCTAAGGATGCACAGCTATTATGTGACAGGGCCAGGGTAGCCTGGTTTTGGAGGCCATGATCCAAGCACCCTGCTTCAGTATTAGCATTCTCCTTTGAGATCACCTCTCCCAGCCTTTCCAAACCGTGACACTTCAGAGGCTCAAGGAGTCAATCACTGAGCTGTTGACCCTCGGAGGGCAGGGGCTGCAGTGGTGCATCACCCCAATCTTCACCCACCAGAGCCAATCTTGCCATTTCTGCTGCCAAAAAGCCAGTCTGCCAGCAACAGAGACCAACATGGAGCCCTCAGGATGGAACCATCCCATGTCACTTGGTGGCAAGATTTTTACATTGGACATCTTCCATTTGGGAAGAAGCAGTGATTCATCTTGACCGGAAATGGCACATATTCTGGGTATTGGTTTGCCTTTCCTGCCCACAGGGTCTCAGGCAGCATTATTATCTGAGGGCTTTCCAAGTATCTGACCCATTGACACAGGATCCCCTAGTGCATGGGACCAAGGGAGCCGATGTATAACAAAGGAGATGCAGCAGTGGGTATCTGACCATGGAATCCACTGGTCCTTTCACATAACATGCCACCCTGGAGCTGCTGGCCTGAGTGACGGAGCAGCCTTTTGTAGGTGCTGTGGAGGTGTCAGCTTGGAGATGATACCCTGTGAGGACGGGGCACTATCTTCTAGGACACAATATACCCTTAAATCAATGATTATTACATGGTGCTGTGTAGAAAGAAGACATGGTTCTGGAAATCTAAGAGTCGACGTAGCAGTGGCCTTCATTGCCATCATTCCCAGTGACCCATTTGGTGGGGTCTGTGCTTCCTCCATTCTGCATCTTCTAGGCTCTGTGGGTCTACAGGTCCTGGTTCCCAGAGAGAATATGCTTCCACCAGGGTACGCAGCAAGAATCCCAACAACTTTAAGCAACAGCTATCACCTAGTGATTTCGGGTTCCTTGTGTGAAGAAATGAGTAGCCATGAAAGACAGTCATCATTCTGTCCCAGGAATTGATCCTAAGGATCAGGAGGTGGTAGGATTACTGTTATCTACTTGGGTACCTAGGTGATACATGGGACATCTCTTGGTAATCCCCTGCCCAATCTTGGTGTTAAATGGACAGGCAGCAGCAATGACCTGAGAAGGGCGTGGTAACAAGGGGCCTCATCTAGATCCACAGAAATACTAGCCAAAGGTGAGGAGAATCTAGAATGGGTGGCAGAGGACAGAGAATAATAGACATCGGTTGTAGTCATGAGGCCAGCAGCCATAGCAGGGACTGTAGGTTGTCTCACTAGCCATCCTTTTATAAGTCTTTTCAGGGAAAAGACCAACCAGAATCCTGGAGGAGCTGTTCCCAGATGGGGTGAACTTATACGATGCAAGCACACCCAAAGGGTCCAGGGAATGGACCGCAGTGGATGCTGTGATGCACTGCCTGGATTCCCCCTTCAGGGCTGAGGCATACGGTCCCTCTGGAATGACCAGGAGTACTGCCTGCTAAGAGCTCAGAATTGAGGGCCTTGAAGGAATTGCCTTGGACAAAAACAGCTGACTTCCCCAAGGTCATGTTCCTTCCTTGCGGACAGCCCACATCCAAGGTGGCTGATGTGAGGGTACGAAGGTCCAGCCCCCATGCCTCAATTTGGAACAACCCTAAAAAGCCATCCCAGCTTCCGAACCCCTAAAGGATTGGCTGAGGCCCTCATCAGCTGTTACAAGCGCATTGCCACTCAGCTTCTCCCTCTGCCCGTCCCCGTTTTTCTCACTCCCTTACAGGTGTTGATCCTGGCCCCCTCTTGCACACAAATCTCTATCTCAGTCTGTTTCCCAGGATGCCACCCTGTAACAGGGACCGTGCCTGTTTGGCTCACTGCTGTACCCCCAGGATGTAGCACTGGCCCACGTCACAGCAGGAGCTCAAGAAATATTGGTTGAATGAATGAATAAACTAGAAAGAAACCACCTGGTCCTTGTGCAAAATTTTCCTCAATTATTGCAGTAGGGTTCCTTACCTCCAAACTGTCCAACCCACCACTGCCAGATTAATACTTTTAAAGTACCTCTCCTGCTCAAGAACTTTCAGTGGCTCCCCACTGTCTATAGACAATCCTTTGGCCTGGGATTCAAGACCCTTAAGAAGCTTGCCCTGGTCTACCTGTCCCATCTCAGTTTTCAATTCTCATGTATCTCAGCCTAACAAGCTACCTGAACTGGACCATTAGCCCTCCTCAGACTCAGCTACGGCTTCCTCTTTTCATGAAATTCCCTTCCTATGAGATATCCTACATCTTCCCCAGTCTCCTCTGGGTCTTTCCAAATCCTTTTAATCCTTCATAGCAAGGCAGTAAAATGCAATGGTTAGAGCCCAGGCTCTGGAGTTAGAGAGAGTGGGTTCAGATTCCAACTCTGCCTCTTGTAGCTGTGTCACCTGGGGCAAGTTACTTTACCTCTCTGTGCCTCAGTTTCTTTATCTGTAAAATGGGGTTAATAGAATCTACCTCATAGGGAAATTTGGGGGATTAAATGAGACAATCTGGGCAAACTGTTCAGAACAGCACCTGCTCCTTAATAAACACTAAATATTGGCTATTAATCATCATCCTTGAGAGTGGGGTCAACACCTTTTTTTTTTTTTTTTTTCCCACACTGCCGCTTTCAGGGTCTTAGTTCCCCAACTAGGGATGGAACCCAGGCCCTCGGCAGTGAAAGTGCAGAGTCCTAACCACTGGACCGCCAGAGAATTCCTAAACCGTGAGAGTGGGGTCAACCCCTTTTTTTTTTTTTTTTTTGCCCACACTGCCGCTTTCAGGATCTTAGTTCCCCAACTAGGGATGGAACCCAGGCCCTCGGCAGTGAAAGTGCAGAGTCCTAACCACTGGACCGCCAGAGAATTCCTAAACACACTTTTTCTGTGAAGGGCTGAATAGTAAATACGTCAGGTTTGCAGGCCATACAGTCTCTACTGAGACAACTCAACTCTGTTGCTGTAGCATGAAAACAGCCGTAGATAATACATAAATGTATGGTGCAGCTGTGTTCCAATAAAACTTTATTTAGAGATCCAGTCAGCAGGTCAGATTCGGCCCACCTGCCACCACCTGCCAACCTCTGCTTCAGGATTCCCCAGTCTCCCAGGAGACAGTGACCTCTTCCTACGAGTCTGACTACTCTCAGCATCTCAATAATAGCAACAACAAAATTACACATAACTTACAGATAATTAGCCCCATCCCCTGCCTCCTGGTTAGGTTAGAAGAGGGTAAGAGGCAGCACGCAGTGTATTTAAGGGCACAGATGTTACAGGCGGACAGACTCAGGTTCTTAGTTCCACCTGCAGCCTGTGTGACTTGGGCAAATGATTTCACCCGCTGAGACTCAGTTTTCTCAGCTGTAAAGTGGAGACTGCACCAATTCAACACGCCCCCCCAGCATCTTCTGGGGCTGCTGTGCTGTGTCAAAGAGAAACGTCCAATCAATGCTAGCTCTTTTATCTTTATTATCATTTCACATCTACGACATTCCAGCTACCATGTTGCTTTCGCTGTCGGTAATCATTATAATACTGACAATGACACTATTCTCTGGCTCCATCCAGAGCCCCTGGATACCAGAAGCCCTAGTGTATGTACCATCTTTGCATCCCTCTGAGGTCATGAACATAGTTGACTGGCTGCCTGGCTGGGCGGCCAGAGCTGGGTCTTTACTTACGACTGGGGGACCCCTCCGATCCCGAAGCCCACCAGGCCCCGGAGCACCAGGATCCAGCTGTACACGGGCGCGAAAGCACTGAGGATGCCATAGTACAGGGTCCAGAGCACACTGATCTTCAGCCCCTGCGGAGAAGGAAGACACAGGGCTTCTCAGCATCTCCAGGTCACATGTCCCCTGCACATGTTCAAAGTCACCAACAGGGTCATGGTAAAGGGTGATCCACACAGCCAAGGGGATGCCCGGGGTTCTCTGCATGGGTGGCACCCACCCTGAGGGGGTGTGGGGGAAAACTGTGGGTCATTCTTGGTTGTCCCAATGATTGGCATTTAACAGATACATCCCAGAGATGTTAGATGTCTCACAGCGCGTGAGACCTAATAAAGACTTATCCTGTGTCCTGCACCAGCTCGAATCAAACTTCCCACCCGACCATCGTGCAGCTGAAAACTGTTTATGGTTATCAGCGCCTAGATCTTCACTCTAGTTTACATATAAACAGGATTTTGGAAGGTGGGTCACGTCATTTTTCAGGAATGCAACTTCTAGGTAAATCAAAGGAGGATACACTTTGTTTGATCCAGAATTTTACAAAATGGTTCATCATTTCAGAAAACCGTGTTGCCAATGGCAACGCTGCGTGTCATAGTTGAGTGACTGAGGGAACACTTCAGCATCTGTCTGCATTCATAGGGCTTCTATGTGTATCTATGAATAGATTGACCTGAATCTTATTTCAAAACGTCAGATATAAAGAAAAAGCATTGACAAGATTCCATTAAATCCAAACTTATTTATAATTGGGGCAAATAGTAATTACTTCCTTTTAGGATCTAGGCAGAGTTGTGTGTGAATATTTGCATATTGAAAGTAAATTTATTAATTACCTCCTTTAAAAATTTTCTCCCTTGTATCATAGTTAGAGCATTATAACTGACTTCTTTTTTATTATTTTTATTTTTTTATTTAATTTTTTTTGGCCCCGCCGCAAGGCTTGCGGGATCTTAGTTCTCTGGCCAAGGATTGAACCCCTGCCTCTGGCAGTGAAAGCATGAAGTCCCAACCACTGGACCACCAGGGAAGTCCCTGACTTCTTTTTTAAAACTGTGTAAGCGGCTAGGTTATTTTATCTTTGAAATTATTTCTGGATTATTAGGGGCACTATTAAAATTTTTATAATTTTTTTAAATAAAGGGGACACTGTAGGGAATTCCCTGGAGGTCCAGTGGTTAGGACCCAGTGCTTTCACTGCCATGCCCCGCGTTCGATCCCTGGTCAGGGAACTAAGATCCCGCAAGCCGCATGGTGCAGCCAAAAAAAAAAAAGACATTGTATTTGATGGGGTTGAAAACCACCTAGGAACACAATACTGCAGGACAAACCTGGTACATATTCCTGGAGTGTCAATTACCCTTAGAGACTGAGAAAAAATTAAGGGTGAATGTAATTTAAAATAGAGTTTTTATAACACAACCAACACTAAATGTATTATGGAGTAGAATGCAAATTTAACATGAATTTTAGACCTGCCACATGAGGTCTGAGCAGACCTCCCTCTGCAGCACTCTTCCTAAATCTGTAGGATTGAGTTCACCCCTCTGCCAGTTCCCCATACCCCCATGCTTCAGGGAGAAAGTGTGAGACATACTAATTTTAGCTTTAAAATGAAAATGAATTAAAAGGGACTAGAGAGGGAATTTGGAGGTCTACCAGATGATTTCAGGTCTTTTGGAAAACGATTTTAGGTGGAAGAGAGAATGTTTTAAATAACTTTGCATCACCTTGCAAGCAGGCGATCTCCTTTTCATTTTAATCTTCACTTGTCTGATTACGCCCAAGAGGAAGTATCCATGTGGTGCTGGTCTGTCTTTCTTTTCTAAATTTATTTATTTATTTATTTATTTTTGGCTACGTTGGGTCTTCGTTGCTGCCCGCTGGCTTTCTCTAGTTGCAGTGAGCGGGGGCTACTCTTTGCTGTGGTGCGCGGGCTTCTCACTGTGGTGGCTTCTCTTGTGCGGAGCAAGGGCTTCAGTAGTTGTGGCTCATGGGCTTAGTTGTCCTACGGCATGTGGGATCTTCCTGGACCAGAGCTTGAACCCGTGTTCCCTGCAATGGCAGGTGGATTCTTAACCCTGCTGGTCTGTCTTTAACACCTTTTTAAACATCTGCTAATCTCTCACTTTAACAGAGAGGGCAGTGGGGCAACCATACCAGCTAGATTTTTTTTTTTAATTAATTAATTGATTTATTTATTTTGGGCTGTGTTGGGTCTTCGTTGCTGCGCACGGGCTTTCTCTGGTTGACGCGAGCAGGGGCTACTCTTCATTGTGGTGTGCAGGCTTCTGATTGCGCTGGCTTCTCCTATTGCCGAGCACGGGCTCTAGGCGCGTGGGTTTCAATAGTTGTGGCCCAAGGGCTCAGTAGTTGTGGCTCGCAGGCTGTAGAGTGCAGGCTCAGTAGTTGTGGCACACGGGCTTAGTTGCTCCGCACCATGTGGGATCTTCCCGGACCAGAGCTTGAACCCGTGTCCCCTGCATTGGCAGGCAGATTCTTAACCACTGTGCCACCAGGGAAGTCCCCCAACTAGAATTTTATAACATTGTTTTCTTTGTATTTATTTTTGCAGATGCTTCCTATTTAGTGCAATTGCTATTGATTTCCCATTTAAGACTCTCTATCAAGTTTCCTTTTCAAAAAACATGCATTTAAGGATTTTAAAAAATGTTGATATAAAGAAAGATATTAAGTATATAAGAGAACAGGTGGAGCAGGAATTATTGAAGTCCAGGAAAACCTGGATCTATTGTAATAATGAATAACAATAATAATTAATAAATAATAAAGCAATTCTGTTCCCCTAAACCCAGGGCTATGATATTGGTACCTGCCACACATATACTTGGTTCCTTTCTTTTGGCTTAAGCTAACTTAATAGGGATTTTCTTCCTTGGAACCCAACGAGTCTTGAATCACTAACAAGACATCATTAGCAGCAGAGAAAAATAAAAGAACAGAAGGAAAACAGCAGGAGAAGAGGAGAGGGGAGAGAGGAGGGCACCCAGACTGGCACATGGCAGCCCAGCCTCTCTCACGGGGCTGCCTGGCAACTGTGCTATCCCAGTGAGGTCACCGGGTGCCCCCCTGCCAGGCAGCAAAGACAAGCAGGCTGATCTGTCCTGTCAGGTCATAGAGTACAGAGTACAGCTGGCTCTGCATTTGCCCGCCTATGCCAGGGCTTTCCAGCTGCCCAGAAAATGAGGACTCAGCAGCCATTTGGAAGTAGTCTTATAGCTATTGCAAAGGCACCGGCAGTGCCAACAAGCCCCATCTAAGCACTGCTTGGGGACTCTGCAGAAACGTCCTTTGGGCTTCTCATTACCTACAGTTGCCATTCTACCTAACATCTGTTCTGCCTTTTAGATTGTTACCCCTCCCTCCCTTCCTCCCTCCCTCCCTTCCTTTCTTCCTTCCATATTTATTAAGCATCCTCTGTATACCAGGCTCTAGAGATAGATGGATAGATATTATACATTCATTAATTTGCTGATTCAGTTATTCATTCAACAATAAGCATGTATTGAGTGACTGCAGTATGCCAGACACTTAGAGATACTGACATATATTATTCATTCATTCAATACACAGGTATCGAACACCTGCTGTGTGCCCAGCACTAGAGGTACTGAAATGTATCATTCATTCATTCACTCATTTGTTCACTATACATGTATTGAGCACCTGTTGTGTGCCTGGCAGTTGAGGTCCTAATATACATTATTCATTCATTCATCCATTCACTCTGCACATATTGACAGCCTACAGTTTGCTAAGCACTTGGCTTTGTCCTGGGCTAGGGCAGGCCACATGACAGCCAGAGTCTCTGACTTCATGGAACTTTCATTTGTATTTCTTAAATCGCAGCCCCATCATTACACTGGATCCTCACAGTGGCCTGTGGAAAGACGTTATTTTCATGACAACTTTATAAATCAGCACGTTGAGGGCCGACAGAGTTGAGTGATTTGTTCAGGATCAGCAGAGTCAAAACTGGAGTCAGGATTTCTAATGCCCGAAGCTGTACTTTGAATGAGCCACTCCCCCTCTCCAGGACCTTCGATGGCTCCCCATTACCTCTGGCAGAGAACATACACACATGATGCAGGTGCAAATGCAGCAAGGACAGGTGGGCCTGGGTGAATGAAAGAGAACTTGCCCTGCCTTGCCAGCCTCAGCTCCAGCAGAAAGCTAACATCACAGATTGTGGATCCAAAGCTGCCAGATAACCCAGCTTTCCAAAAACCCACACCTCTTTTTACTTTTATGCAAAAATATGTCATTTTTGAAATGGAGGCAACTGATTCAAAATCCCATAAAGCACTGCATGGGATAAATTATAGACATCTGGGGGCCACATCTGGCTCATGGCCCACCTGTTTGCCACCTGGAGCCTGGAAAGGCTTTAAGCTCTTGCTCTAAGAAGCTGAAAGTCTTGCTGCCACTTGGATGCCAGGCCTGCAACCCCAAAGGAGCATGCTGATCTCATTGCCATAAGCATTGCTCAGTCACCTGCAGGACTGTCTGGCTCAAGCCTCCTGGTACTCTCCAATCTTGCTCAAGTACAAGGAAAATAGTCACAGACAAGGAAACCCGAGGATCTTCAAAATATTGAAAAGAGAGGCCCAGTGCCTGCCAGCCACCTCCTTTTCCTCCTTAGAGATAACGTGGTCCTGTAGCCTTTGAACTAGAGGATGACCTGGTCACATTCTAAATCTTTCTTTTTTGAGTTCCAACCAAAAGTAGTTACCATTGATCACGGGCTAACCATGCATCTGTAAATACTGTTCTAAGTGTATTATATGCATTTTCCTTTTTTTTTTTTTTTTTTTTTTTTTTTGCGGTACGCGGGCCTCTCACCGTTGTGGCCTCTCCCGCTGCGCAGCACAGGCCCCAGATGCGCAGCCTCAGCGGCCATGGCTCACGGGCCCAGCCGCTCCGCGGCATGTGGGATCTTCCCGGACCGGGGCACGACCCCGCGTCCCCTGCATCGGCAGGCGGACTCCCAACCACTGCGCCACCAGGGAAGCCCTACATTTTCTTATTTAATCCTCCCAGCAATCATTTGAGTTCCTACTGTTGTCAACCCTATTTTGCAGATGGGAAAACTGAGGCTCAGAGAGGTAAAGCAGCTGTCTCAAGGTTACCTCGCTCTACAGGGGGAGTTACGTTATGAACCCGGATGCATTTATCTCCAACTGCGCAAGGCCACACACCCACAGTCGTCCTTCCTTTCTGCGGCTGCCACAAGTCCCCAGGCTGTATAAACTTCTGTAGGAATCAAAGCATTCTTGGGGCTTCCCTGGTGGCGCAGTGGTTGAGAGTCCGCCTGCTGATGCAGGGGACACGGGTTCATGCCCCGGTCCGGGAAGATCCCACATGCCGCGGAGCGGCTGGGCCCGTGAGCCATGGCCGCTGAGCCTGCGCGTCCGGAGCCTGTGCTCCGCAACAGGAGAGGCCGCAACGGTGAGAGGCCCGCGTACCGCAAAAAAAAAAAAAGAAAGAAAGAAAAGCGTTCCACCGAGTCCTAACCCCATATGTGATCCTCCTGCAAAGTCACGCAGCAGACGCCCTCACAGAAACCTCCCATCTGAGCCAAGGAAGATCAAGGAGCTAAGAGGAGGTTCTCCGAGCTTGCCAAGGCTCACCAGCTGTCTGGCTCGCCTGCTGGTCCTGGAGGAGTTCTGGGGAAGCTTTATAATTAGAGCCGGATCCATCCTCCACGAGGTTGGGCCAGAATTCCATGCTGGGGAGAAGGAGGCTCTACAATCTGGTGGCACTTTCTCTCTCTCTCTCCGGTCACGTCAGCTCTATGTTGGGTGTGGTATTTAGCAAGCTGCTCAGGAGATCTGGAGGAACCCTCTGCAGGCAGCCCCCCTCCAGGCTTCATCTATTTGGGGTGGATGAATGTTCAACTAATCAACTGAATTGCAGGGAATCGTTCAGTGATGTCTCCCAGCAGCCAAGGTCAAGGTGAAGGATGTGAACTCTGGAGCCAGATGCACCTGCATTTTAACACCGGCCTCGCCATTTATTGGCACCGCCGTGAGCTTGGCAAATAGGAAGGATAATGGAAATTGAAGAAACATTTCCTCTGTGTCAAGAGCTTTCTGTCACAAGGGTCATTTACTCCCTGTAACAGCCCTATGGGGAGGACTATTACTATACCATTTACAGATGAGGAAACTGTGGCACAGACAGATTGAGCGCCAAGGGGATGGGGGTGGGCACCACCAGCATCTTCTATGTTCCGAAATGCACATCCTTGGGCCCCACTAGGGATGTGTGATTTCAAGAGTCCATAGCCTCAGAGCAACGTCTTCTCTTTGCCCTTCAGTGTATCTCTGAATTAATTAGACCCCCACCAAATGCTCAGTCAGCGTTAAGTTTTGCTACTTTGATGCCATCACAAAGATAACCCAGAGGACACGAGCTTAGGAGAAGTTGCCTTACTGTTTTCCTGCCATACTGGTCTGAGATGTTTCCCCAGAGGGTAGAACTGGACATCATGCCGACAAAGACCACCTGTGTGGGCAAAGACAGTTTCTGTTAGATAATGACACGGAGCATCGTGGAGAAAGGGAACACCAAATTGAAAGTGTGACGTCACACTCCTGTAATAGGAATGAAGCAAGCTTTACTGAGATTGTGTTGAGATGCAAATACTAGTCTACATGCTTCATGTTACTGTTTAAGCCTCACAACAATCCTACGGGGCGGGTGCTATTATTATCCCCATTTCACAGATGAGGAAACAGAGACTCAGAGAGGGCAGGTCACATGGCCTGGGTCACACAAGTGTAAGTGATGCAGCCTGGGCTGGAATCAGGCTGCATGGCTGCAGAGCTAGTATTTTACCAATTTCTCACCAAACCCAAGAAATGTTTTATGGCTAAAAAAATGTTAAAGGTTGCAAGGTAGAGTTTGGAGGATATGAAAACAGGAGACAGGAGGTTAGGATGGGAGTTGTAAGCCATTAGCAAGAGACAGCAACCATGGAGTGCTCACTGTGTGCTGGGCCAAGTCCTTGTTCCGTTGTTAACCCTTGATCAGAGCAGATGAGTTATAAATGCTCATACCCATTTTATAGATGGGTAGCTTGAGGTTTAGAAGTTTTAAGAAACCTGCTCTTATCCCAGGGAGGAGAGGGTAGAGACAGGTCTTAAACCCAAACAGGCCGACTAAAGCTCTCTTCACTGTTCTATCCTTTACGGAGCACTCACCAAGTGTCAGACACCACACTGAATGCTTTTTCATATGTCTTACCTAATTCTCACAGCAGCCCTAAGGAGTGGGTACTATTATTATCTATTTATTTATTATTATCTATCTACTATTATTGAGAGTCCGCCTGCCGATGCAGGGGACACGGGTTCGTGCCCCGGTCCGGGAAGATCCCACATGCCGCGGAGCGGCTGGGCCCGTGAGCCATGGTTGCTGAGCCTGCGCGTCCGAAAAAAAAAAAAGTGATATGGGACTCCCCTGGTGGCGCAGTGGTTAAGAATCTGCCTGCCAGTGCAGGGGACATGGGTTTAAGCCCTGGTCTGGGAAGATCCCACCTGACACCAAACAGCTAAGCTCGTGCGCTACTGAGCCTGCGCTCTAGAGCCCGTGAGCCACAACTACTGAAACCCGCGCACCTAGAGCCATGCTCCGCAACAAGAGAAGCCACCGCAATGAGAAGCCCACACAACACAACAATGAGTAGCCTCCGCTCGCCACAACTAGAAAAAGCCCACGCACAGCAACGGAGACCTGACACAGCCAAAAATAAATAAATAGATAAATAAATTTTTAAAAAATAAAAAGAGTGATATGAAAACTTTATTTGAACTTTTAATATTTCAATACTCCAGAAATTATATAAACTGCAACTATAATTTTAAAGTTTTAACGTCAATTTAAAAACTTGTGAGACTCCTGGGGGCTGCACAGTTTTTATACAATTCTTTTCTAGATTAGCGAGAGCAAAAGTGTTTGATGATTACTGTCTTGGGGTAAAGTGTGACCTTAGTCATGTGCTAAATGATATCCTTACATCCCGAAAGAGTCAAGCATCCCTGTAAACACCCGTTTTCCCCCATTCTCAGTCTCGCAAGGGAGACCTAGGCACCGCAGAGTACTGGTTATATATAACAGTAATTACGGTAATCTCACACAGTATTGCCTGTGACAGCAACGATGGTCAGTCTCATCCTTCTTACGTACTTTATGCAGCTGAAGCAGCTCCTGCAGTGCCCTAACTTTTCTGCAGAAAACTTGACCATGGAACTTCACTGCTTTACTAACCCATGAGTCCAAATCTGATACCATAGGAAAGTGATCCAGGGCAGTAAGCTGGGGGCAGGGGCTCTGAGTCTGCCTGGCCTTGATTTCAATCCTGCCTCTGCCTCTGACAGGCTGTGTGAGTTTGGGCAAGTCATCGCACCTGTCTGAGACTTAGTGTCCTTATCTGTAGAAATGGGAGGAGTAATAACAGCACCTCTTTCATAGGTTGAGAGGGTTAAAGAGGTAAAGCATGGAAAACCCCTAGCACAGATGCTGGCATGTAAGTGCTCGTTGATAAATGGTGGCTGTTAGGAACCAATGACAAGGGATCAAAAAGGCCTCGCATCACAAAAACACAGACCTGTGATTATTCCTTAGGAGGTATTAGTGAGAATGAGGAATATAAGAAAGAAGAATCATTTACCCGACCTCTACCATGTGCTAGGCACTCTAGGGATTTTGTTGACCATCCGAAGTCAAACAGGCGTTATCACCCCTATTTTGCAGATGATGAAATAGAGCCGAAAGTGTCTCATTCAAGGTCACACATCTCAAGGTAACTAAACCACAAAAATCCAGATGTATGTGCTTATGAAGTTCCTTATTGCCTTGTTGCCAAAGGACAAAGGCACTCAGGCCATTCTAGAACAGTTGTCCATAGAAAAACAGCATTCTGGGAGGCATTCCTAGTCAGCAATGACTGCCACTAGCTAGGCTGTGTGACCTTTTGTGAGTGCACTCTGTACTCATCTTCCTCAGCTCATAACAGTACCTACCTCATAGCGTTGTGAGGATTAAAAAGCACAATGTATATTGCACATATATTGTATACAGTGTATATAAAGCCATTTGCACTGTAAATGCTCAATAAACATTAGCTTTGGTGGGTATCATTATTTTTACCCTCTTATCCAGCCTGGCCATTCCCCTCTCTTTTAGAAGCTTGCCATTGAACTATCTCTGACAAAAATTAAGCGTCTGACTCATGCTCCTCCAAGCCTTAGTTCCAGGGAGCAGCAGCTCCTACGATTTATTGAGCACGTACTATGTTGTTTCCAGTCCTCAAGTCACCCTCATGTGGGAGGAACTGGCATCTCCTTTTTGGAAGAGTGAGGCTTATAAGATTTAAGTGATACGATCAGGTGTGTTCCAGCTTCCTAGCAATTGAGCAGGATATCTGGGGTCCCCAGGTAGCTGGAACCCCCAGGAGAGGTTAGAGTTGGCTGCAAAGCTGCCAGGATACGTGAGATGGAGAAGGGAGGAGGAATCTGAAGTAATGGTGTTTCCATTCAGGGTTTAGTCTTTTCTGCTGAGTCCTTGGCAGCAGAAGGAGGAGGGGGACATCCTACAGAAACCAACCCCACCCTGGGGGGACCAGAAATGTGCACAACAGGAAAGAGCTGCTGGGCTGCCTACCGAGGTCAGCAACGCCACCTGCCAGCTGGGCAGCCTCCACTCGCAGTGCAGCTGCGGCGCAAGGATGCTCAGGATCATCATCTCCATGGCGTCGGCCATCTGCAGGGAGCAAGCAAACATCATGAGGCCAGGATGCTGCCCGGGCCGGGGACGGCTGGCCCCTCACCAAGTCCATGACCCCAAGCGAGTGTGTACAAAAATCCCTCTTCTACCTTGTGCTGAGTGCCCTATCACACATCAAAACACACTGAAAGTTGGGACTTCCCTGGAGGTCCAGTGGTTAAGACTCCACCCTCGCAATGCAGGGGGTACGGGTTTGACCAGGGCGGGGAAGTAAGATCCCACATGCCACTGCAGAGCGGTCAAAAATACAATAGAGGGCTTCCCTGGTGGTGCAGTGGTTGAGAGTCCACCTGCCGATGCAGGGGACACGGGTTCGTGCCCCGGTCCGGGAAGATCCCACATGCGGTGGAGCGGCTGGGCCCGTGAGCCATGGCCGCTGAGCCTGCGCATCTGGAGCCTGTGCTCTGAAATGGAAGAGGCCACAACAGTGAGAGGCCCGCGTACCACAAAAAAAAAAAAAAAAAAAAAATAGATAAATTAAATTTTAAAAAAACACTGAAAGCTCCAGTAGTTAAAACAGTGTGGTGCCACACAGGAACTGACAACTAGACATTCAACATTCTTTGTGTGTGTGTGTGTTCTCCCGTGTTTGAAAAAGCTTACGGGCACTCCCCGAATGAAGTGGTAAAATATCATATTTCGAAAATCAGAAAAACATTTTTATAGAGGTAGAGAGACAATGACCTTTTTCTCAATTAAAAACTAGTTTCTCTTTGGTCATCGTTGATATAGAATTGTCAGTATAGTTAATGAGTGACCTTTTAACATTATTAAAACATACTAGGAGGCCCTGGTAATTAAATATAGTGGTATCTTTACTGGATTAAAGAGACAGAGCAATGGCACAGAAATGAGAGTCAAGAAGCAAACCCAAGTAGCCGTGGGAATGTGGTGGATGATAAAGGCGGCTCTGCAAATTAGTGGGAAAAATGATGTGGGGAAATTGATGACTGTTTGGAAAACTATGTAGTTAAATCTCAGTCTTGCACTAGTCACAGAAATCAATTTCAATTGTATTAACGGTCTAGATGCATTATTTGCTTTAGGTAGATTAAGGAAGTTTGACGAGGGATCATGAGCCCCTTAAAACGAGGGCACATTTTGATCTGCGCATGTTTTTCTAGGGTGAGCCTCACAGATGACATCAGAATCTTATAGAAGCCCTGAGCCTCAAAGGGTTGAGAACCACTTAATTAACCAGAAGCTTCAACATCTCCTTGAGGGCAATTGTCAACCACATCTAATCTCCGCAGCCCCCAACCCCCAGACCTTCATTATCACCCAGGGTCACTCAACCCAAACTCTGCTGACTCAAGCAAAGGCTCTATGTGGAAGGAGCTGTGTCCTTCCATGTAGACCATGGAAAGCCAGTAGAGCAGCACAGGTGTTCCTTGGAAACTGAAGGTGAGGTCACTGTCCCCAGAGATACTTGCCCAAGCCAAGCCGGTGAGAACAGAGAGCTTCCATTGAAATTTTCCAAAACCAATGGCTTCCACCGCATCTTCCACCATGAAAGTATCTGGGAAGGAGAAGGGGGAGGTGAAGGAAGGAGTCAGTGCATCTTGCAGTTGTCCTAGTGTGTGGGGCCTGGGTGGGGGTGGGGGGGTCCCTGGCCAAGCTCTTTAAAGGCAGTGCATGCTGCTTCTAGAACTTATCCTAGAAAAACCTTCCAGCAAGCATGAAGGTATATCTTGCTGCAAAGTCCAATGCAACATCGTTTCTACAAAAGGAAAAATTGGACAACCCAGAATGTCTATCAACAGGGAATTGGTTAAATTATTTTATATATTTATTTAAATGTTTATATATCTACATTATGAAATACAACCCATCTGTTTAAAAATGGGCAGATATAGAAAGATGCATACAGTATATATTGCTAATTTTAAGAAAACAAAGCAAGATGGACCACGGGAAGCAAGATTAAGTGCCCACAGACTGTCGACAGGGTTATCTGTCAGCATTCACTTTTTTGTACATTTCGATCATGTCTGAATGCTTCCTAAATAAACACATATTATTTGTATACTCAGAAAAAAATAAGGATATAATTTAGAAGCTCATAAGTGTTTTGAGAAAGACGAAAAGACTGAATACAATGTGGTGTGCTGGATTGGTTCCTGTAACAGCACTGCTGGGAAAACTGGTGAAATCTGAATGAAGTCTGGAGTTTCCTGGATAGCACCGGTGTTAATTTCTTAGTTTTGACAAGTGTGCCATGGTTAAGTAAGATGTTAACTTTAGGGGAAGCTGCATGAAGAGTATATGAAAAAATAACGAACAGACAAAAAAGATTTTGAGAAAGACAAAAAGAGTACAAGAGAACTCTCTGTGCTATCTTTGCAACTTTTCTGTAAATTTAAAATAATCCAGGGACTTCCCTGACAGTCCAGTGGTTAAGACTCTGCGCTCCCAATGCAGGGGGCACAGGTTCAATCCCTGGTCGGGGAACTAAGGTTCGCATGCTGCACAGCAAGCTCCCCCCCAAAAAAGTCCAAAATAAAAAGTTAACTAAAAAATAAAAATACTAAAGGAGCATGCTGGGTGGCCTTCCTGTGGGGCCTCTGAGGATCTCATCAGCCTCTGCTTGGAGTTGTCATCTTATTAGAATTTCAATCATGGGCCCCTTATAGCAATCATAATTTTCTCTAGAAGTATGAGCTGGTTTTTATCACACCGGCAGGGTCTGGTTTCCTTCAGTAAACATACTAAGGAGAAAGCAGAGTGAGTTCTATAACATCATCAATAATAAGAACAGTAATAGTAATAATATAATGGTGTCTTTATGGAGTGCTCCCTGTGGGTCAGGCACTGCCCTAAGAGCTTGATGTACATTATCTCATTTACTCCCTGTCACAACAAGTAGTTAAGGCTCAGTCTTAGCCCCATTTTACAGAGGAGGACATGAACTTGCCCACTGTTAATGTAGCTGGCACACTGAGATCTGGGAATTGAGCCCAGATCAGCCTGAGCCTGAAGCCACTGCTTCTAACCTCTGCCTCCCCTTCCTCCCCAGTCATTGCCTCCTTAGAGCTGCCAACAACAGGCCTTGGACTCAAGCCACTAATCCTCTCTCTTGTTGGGAATCTCTTTCAGGGATGCATTGAATGTTTTCATCCATCAGCATCGTCAGGTGGTGAGGGGAGACCAGGTTCCCTAGCACCGCTTCAAGTCTCTTGTTTGACCATCTGTATTCAGAGGAAGCACAGGGTCATGGGTAGGAATGTGGGCTCTGAGGCCAGATTTCCTGGGTGTAAATCCAGCTTGGCTAAGTTCTAGCTGTGTGACCCTGGGCAAGATACTTAACCTTCTGTACTTCTGTGTCCTCTCCTGGAAAATGGGAAAGATAATCGTAATACTTCCAACTGGAACTGTTGTGAAGATTAAATGGGTAATATGTGTAAAGTGCTTAGAAGAGTGCCTGGCACAGAGTAAATCCTCAGCCTGTGTCTGCTGCTCTAATCACTACTGTCATCTTCACAATCACCATTGCCACCATCATCATTACATTATCATCAGCACCATCATCATCACCATCACCATCACCTCCACCACCCTCATTATCACCATCACCATCACCATCTCATCATCATCATCATTATCATCTCTATCACCATCACCATCATCATCACCTCCACCACCCTCATTATCACCATCACCATCACCATCATCATCACCATCACCATCTCATCATCATTATCATCTCTATCACCATCATCATCACCATCACCATCTCATCATCATCATCATTATCATCTCTATCACCATTATCATCATCATCATCATCATCATTGTGGCTGCCATCCTCAGCCAAGTGTTAGTCAATGTTGTTGACTGTCAGGGATTATAATATAACCTTGCCTGCTGAAGAAAGCCATGTAGGTCCAGCCCCACACTTCCAGTGTCACCCCTGGCCTCCAGGCCCTCCTACCTGCCCCTTCACAAGATCCCTCTGAGCATACCACCTGGAGAGGCAACCCTGGTGCCTCAGAGCCCCTGACTGTGGCCTGGGCCGATGCCCCAACTGCAGGGTCCCCTCACCGTCGGTGGGATTGGCAAACTCCTTAGGCACAGCTGCCCCATCATCCAGCTCGACGGCCTCTAGGCCTGCACGGACCCCTTCAATCTGGACCTCATGCTCTCCCGAAGCCGTGTCGTCCTCTGACCTTGCACTCTCGCCTGTGCGACGGAATTTCACCACCCTAGAGGACAGAGCAAATCTGGTCATGATGGCTAGAACTCCTCCTCAATGGCCTTGCAGTATAGCTGTTGTGTCCAAGACAGGTGACAAGCTTTCTCTCATGGTCTAGAGAGTTGAGTGGGTGGAGGAGAGGTGGGGGTGGGCATTTCTGTTGAGTTGGACTGTGGGGAGGGTGACAACTTTAAGGGCTGCCTAGTACAGTTGGATGGGTTGGGCACTGCACAACTCCAGGGGGAGCCCTGTTCACATGGTAAGTTATGTGAATAAGGATATCCTTGCACTAGACCTAAAAACTGGCTGGAAGTACATGTGTTTCAGAATTTACATTCCTCTATCTATATCTAATGGAAGTAACAATTTGGTCACCTAAGGGTAACATTATGCCCACCAAAAGTTGCCCACACAGTTGTTTTTTTTTTTTTATTTAAAGTGTATGCCAATGTTTTAAAATTAGGAGAATTCACATAAAAATCCAGATTCCCGACATCTCTTTCAAAGTAGAATATCTGGCCATCTGGGGCACACATTCTAATAAGGGACCAACGTGGCTAGACCAGGGCAGTGTATCCCCTGTAGATGGGACACACAATGCACAGGTGACCACAGTCTTGTCCTCTCCAAATAACCTCCAGCCCTGACAGTCTCCTGCCACTTATCTTTATACTTGCTCTGTGTTCCACTCACTTGGCACTGCGTCCCCTTTGTCTGGCTCTGTAGGCATTTGAGTTTGAGACCCCATGGACTCCACTCTCAACACAATACATTCCTTCACACTGTGCTGCTTCTTGTTACTTTGGGAAACGCCTTGACTTTTCTGAGCAGCAACTTCTTAATCTGGGACTCAGAGGCAAAAATACATGTCTCAAAAAAAAAAAAAAATACATGTCTCCTCCAATTTCCTCACCCCCAAACACAAAACTCCTGCTCTCTGTCAGCCCTGTGGTGAGTTTCAGGGTGACGGCAGTAACAGGAGAGATGAGTCCCTACCCTCCCAGGACAGAGTCATATGGAACGAGTAATGCCCATTTCTCCCAGAGCTTTGAAAAACGGAGTCTGCGATGACATGGGCATGAAGGGCAGAGGGCTGATGAGGGACTGGAGGGCAAATCTGGGCAACGTTTTTAAAAGGTAAAAATGGAGAAATTTCTAAGTAAAAAATATTGCTATCAACATCATCATCAATTAATTATTGCATTATTCCATACATCTCACCAAGAATAACTGGTACTCTGGCATAGAAAGGGTAAATCTTCAGATTCCAGAAGCCTGGCGAACATTCCCTGCTTGTGAATTTGGAGAAAAGACAGATGAAATCACGGCAATTTTGTAAATACCTGAAACTCCATTTGATTGCAAGGCTGGGCTTGGAAAGCTCCAGTTGTCAATCTCATCTTGTGTTGGAAATACGCGGCAGAGTGTAGAGCACAGGGTTTGCAGGCGGATCGGCTGGGATTGAAGCTTGGAGCAAACACTCCATCCCATCCACTACCACCACTGCACTCTCCACCACGCCCACCACCGTCTAGCAGCATCTGTGCCTCGTTCTAGGTGTTGCTTTCCATGCACTCGTTCGGCACGACAGCTCTATTAGGTTGGTATTATTATCACCATTTTACAGATAAGAAAACTGAGGCCCCAGAAGTCACAGGACTTACCCCTGGTCACAGAGCTAAAAAGGCATGGAGTCAGGGTTCACCCCCAGGTCTGTCTGATCAAAACCTCATGTTTCTGGCCAAAGACAGGATACCATTCAAACCCTTCCATTACTCCCCATTTACTCCATTCCCTGCATCCAAAATCTTTTATTTTGAAATATTTAAAGAATATAAGATTGGGCTTCCCTGGTGGCGCAGTGGTTGAGAGTCCGCCTGCCGATGCAGGGGACACGGGTTCGTGCCCCAGTCCGGGAAGATCCCACATGCTGCGGAGCAGCTGGGCCTGTGAGCCATGGCCACTGAGCCTGAGCATCCGGGAAACAAAACAAAACAAAACAAAACAAAAAAACTACATTGCTCCGCAACGGGAGAGGCCACAGCAGTGAGAGGCCCGCGTACCGCAAAAAAAAAAAAGAATATAAGATTGAATAGATATCAATGAGAGAAATGTCTTTGATTCTGCTGTCCCACTTAAAGACTAGACACTACTAGTAGGTTGAACCATACGAAATTGCCAACATTTGACCATAATTCAGTTGAAGCCACCATGTCTCTTTTCCAGTCTCTCTCTCTCACATTTTCATCGTTAATACTCTTTCTTGATCAGTGCTCTTTACAGGCATCGTTATTGGACTTCACCCTCACAATAACCCTGATAGGTGGTGACCATTACCATCCCCACAGCATAAGATATACCTATAGTCACTCTGAGCCTCAGTTTACCTTGCTATAAATTAGGTGTAATAGTTTTGTCATAGGTCGAATTCCTTAGAAGCAAAGCCTAAAATGGGATTCTCTTTTTTCAACTGTGGTAAAATACACATAACATTAAATTCAACATTGTAACCCTGTTTAAGTGTAGAGTTCTGTGGCATTAAATACATTTACAATATTGTGCAACCATCACCACTGTCCATTTCCAGAACTTTTTCATCTTCCCAAACTGAAACTCTGTACCCACTAAACACTAACTTCCAATCCCCTTTCCCCACCAGCCCCTGGCAAGAACGATTCTACTTTTTGCCTCTATGAATTTGACTATTCTAGGGACCCCACATAAATGGAATCATACAGTAGTTGTCTTTTCGTGATTGGCTTATTTCACTTAACATCTTCAAGGTTCATTCATCTTGTTACATGTGTCAGAATTTCCATCCTTTTAAAGGCTGGATAATGTTCCATTGTACGAAATGTGATCCACAGGGAGCTCTGGAGTGTGAATTGTACCATGGAGATTGTCCCACCCAGAGGTCTGGGGGCTTGGCTCGAATCAGTCAATCACTGGTCATGCCACCCCAGAGATGGAAGGCATAACTTCCCAGGTATCCCCAGGTGAAGTGGCTCCCCTCAGTCAAAGGAAACCCTCCAGAGGTGACTGCAGCTGTGAGCTGTGAGCACCCATGATTGGCAGCAGCTGGGGGAATGATCAATCTGGTAAAGGGAATCTGGGACAGGCACCAAGGGTATCTGCTACAAATAATAGCCCTCCAACCATACAGCTATTTATTGAGCACTTATTAAGTGCTAAGAGCTATGCCTTTTACATTAACTCCTGTTAGTTACCCTGATGATCAACCTATGAATTAGTTAATGTTATTATCCCCATTGTACTGATGAGAAAACAAATGCTCAGAGAGGTTAAGACACTTGCCTGAGGTCACACAGCTTGAAAGAACTGAGGCTTCAGCCTGGATATCTTTGGTATTAGAGCCCTGGGTCCTAATCACTAAGCATCAGCGCCTCTCGCGAGCATTCACCTGTATCTGGGGAATGAATGTGAAGCCCAAACTCAACTGCCCTGTGTGCGTGGGCTTGCCAGGGAGTGGATAACGACGTGACCTGGAGCAGGAATCGAAAGGCACCGCTCGATTCCAGCCTGGCTGACAGCTCTTCACGTTGTCACATTTGTGCAGGGGCTCTTGAGCTGGTCGGAGCCTCGAAATCCCTGCGGGGCTGGTCACAACACAGAATTCGGGGCCCCACTCCAAGAAGGTGTGACTCAGGAAGTCTCGGTTGGAGACTGAGATTTTGCATTTCCAGCACGTTCCCAGGTGGTGCTGCTCTGGCTGATCCAGCGACCGAATTAGCGCACTAGAGGCAGGCAAACAATTCTGCCCACCCCACCTTCCCCACCCCTACTGCTGAGGGGCGGAGGCTCCTACTCTGTTGGCTGAACTGGGTGCCTGCAGCTTACCCTCCTCACCGGAGAGGCCCAGAACCCCTGTGGCACGGGACTCAGACAAACATCCCTGCAGTTCAGAGCTGGGGCTTCCTTTGCAGCTGGAAGGCAGGTGTCACATGGGAGCAAAGGCCAGGAGACAGACTGCCTTAGGCTTAGATATCTGGCATGAAGTTGGAATCTGGGGCTTCATTTAAGCAACACTTTTACAGCAAGAGCACCATTTTATTCACAGTATGCATTGTGTTGGCCAAAAAGTTCGTTCGGGTTCTTTGTAAACGAAGTTTTTGGCTACCCCAAAATTTATTTGGGGGTAGCTCTGGAGGGATGCTGATGGGGATTATGGGGATGCTCTGAAGCCAGTGCCTACAAACTGAGTCTCAAAGCCCCCAAACCATACTGATGTGTAGCATTTGCCAATATCTGTGGGGTAAATACTCCCACTGTGACCAATTTTAAGCTCTCAATGGTTAAATAACAGGCTCTGAGATGTTCTGAATATTTAACAATCTGCTCACTAGAGCTTCTGTGAGCAGCCTCCAGCATAACTACTGTAAAAAGTCCTCAAATCACTGTCACAAGCTACAACACAGATGAACCTTGAAACACGATGCTGAGTGAAAGAAGCCAGACACAGAGAGTCACACATGTATGATTCCATTTATGTGAAGCAACTTCATAGAGACAGAAAGCAGATCAGTGGTTGCCAGGGGCGGGGGAAAGAGGGATGGGGAGTGACTGCCTAATGGGTACAGAATTTCCTTTTGCGGTGATGAAAATGTTCTGGAATTAGATAGAGGTGAAGGTTGTACAACGTCCATGTTCACAGCAGCACTATTCACGATAGCCCAAAGGTGAAAACAACCCAGGTGTCCATCAGTGGATGAGTGGACAAGCTAAATACAGTCTATACATAAAATGGAATATTATTCAGTTTCAAAAAAGGAAGGGAAAGGGGAATTCCCTGGTGGTCCAGTGGTTAGGTCTCTGTGCTTTCACTGTCAAGGGCCCAGGTTCAATCCCTGGTGAGGGAACTGAGATCTCACAAGCTGCACAGCCAAAAAACAAACAAAAAACAGAAACAAAAAAGGAAGGAAATTCTGACACATGCTGTAATATGGATGAACCTCGAAGACATGCTAATAAGTGAAATATGCCAGTCCCCAAAAGACAAATACTGCATTACTCCACTCATATAAGATACTTAGTCAAATTCAGAAACAGAAAGTAGAATGGTGGTTTCAGGGGTTGGGAGAGGAAGGAATGGGGACTTAGTGTTCAATAGGTACAGTTTCAGTTTGGGACGATGAAAACTTTCCGGAGATGGATGGTAGTGATGGCTGCACAACAATGTGAAGCCCTTAATGCCACAGAACTGTACTCTTAAAAATGGTTAAAATGGTAAATTTTATCTTATGTGTATTTTGTCATTCCCCCTCCCCCCAAAAGCCCCAAACCCTCAACCCTTAGCACTGCCATGGATATTATTACTTCTTAGTGAAATAAGTCTGACAGAGAAAGACAAATACTGTATGTTATCACTTATATGTGGAATCTAAAAGATGAAACAAACTAGTGAATGTAACAAAAAAGAAACAGACCTGTGGATATAGAGAACAAGCAAGTGGTTACCAGTGGGGAGAGGGAAGGGGGTAGGGACAAGATAGGGGTATGGGATTGAGATATAAACTACTATGTATAAAATAGATAAGCAGGGCTTCCCTGGTGGCGCAGCGGTAGAGAATCTGCCTGCCAATGCAGGGGACACGGGTTCGAGCCCCGGTCTCGGAAGATCCCACATGCCGTGGAGCAACTAGGCCTGTGAGCCACAACTACTGAGCCTGCGCGTCTGGAGCCTGTGCTCCGCAACAAGGGAGGCCGTGACAGTGAGAGGCCCGCGCACCGCGATGAAGAGTGGCCCCCGCTTGCCGCAACTAGAGAAAGCCCTCGCACAGAAACGAAGACCCAACACAGCAAAAATAAATAAAATAAATTAATAAACTCCTATCCCCAACATCTTCAAAAAAAAAAAAAAGATAAGCAACAAGGATATATTATACAGCACAGGGAATACAGCCAATATTTTATAATAATATAAATGGAGTCTAATCTTTAAAAGTTGTGAATCACTATGTTGTACACCTGAAACCAACATAATATTGTAAATCAACTATACCTCAATAAAAAATTTTATGTATATATCCACATGTATTTTGTAATTTTTATATGCAAATAATTACATATGTATATAAATATATATTTGTATATAGTTATAAATTTATATATATTTATACATTTATAGATCAATATATAAATTAATGTTTCTAAGTATATTTGTAAATATAAATAAATACGTATTTAAATATAATACATGTAGATGTATATACTACTACATAGATATTCCTGCACATTGTGAGGAAAGCTGCAAATAAAACGAACCTGATGCAGTGAGAGGCTGACGGGGGCGGAGGGTGACATTTCAACTCTGCAAGCCACCAAGGGGTGGTGCGAAGTGGGCTCCAGGGAGGGAACAACAAAGGAGTAGGACACCCTGTCCCCAGGAAGCAACCTCGCAAATCAAAAACATAAATAGTCCCCAAGCTGTTTGTAGAAGATAGAAATGTAGAGAATTATTAAGCGCAGTAAGGAAATGAACATTCATGTGCATTATCAATGCCTTTTCAGGGGTGAGGGGAAGGCCCATGGCTCGCCCTTGACTCTGCAGGTAACGTCACAGAAGGAGACGGCTTTGTGGCCTCTGACACTCTCCCTCCCATCACATCCTCTCCTCCAGGACCGTCCAAGGCTCTGTGCTTCCTTCTGTGACTAATAGCGACCACTGCAACCTTTTGGGAAGGTAATCTGTGTTACCTTTCAAATTTTTCAGTGCTTTGAGCTCTCCCCCAGCATGCGTTCTGCTGGCAGTTCATTGTGGGGACAGCCACAGTAGGCAACGATTTACCCTACAAATAACAGCAGATATGGACTGTTAGCTTGCGTGTGTCAAGTCTAGTGTTTGCACTGTGCATCGATTATCTTATTTATTCCCACTTTCATTGTCCCCTTTTTACAGATGAGGACACTCAAGCACAGTGGGGCTGGGAGCTTGCCCAAGGTCACACAGTAAGTGTCTAGGCTTTGGCAAAGCCATTGGATTTCAGTGTCCCTGCTCCCAGCCACTCTGCTGTATTCTCTTCTGGTGCTAGCACACTCTTTGCAGCTTTGCTGCGGTGATACCAAACCGGAAACAATCTTCAGGAAAGGAGTAATTAGATAGATGATGGCACATCCACTAAAGAAAATGTTAAAAAAAATTTTTATTTATATTGATCTGTACCACATTAGCCGAAGGTGGAAACAACTTGAGTGGTCATCAGTGGATGAATGGAGAAACAAAGTGTGGTCTATCCATACAATGGAATATTATTCAGTCTTAAAAAGGATGGAAATTCTGACCCGTGCTACAACATGGATGTACTTTGAAGACATAGTGCTAAGTGAAATAAGCCCAACACGAAAGGACAATTATTGTACGAGTCCACCTATCTGAGAGGGCCTAGAATAGTCAAATTCACAGAGAGAGAAAGTACAACAGTGGTCACCAGGTGATGGGGGGCGGTGCGGAGGGGAATGGGGAGTTAGTGGTTAATGGGTACAAAGTTTCAGTTGCGAAAGATAAGAAAATTCTGGAGATGGGTGGCGGGAAAGGTAACACAACATTGTGAATGTAATTCATACCGCTAACTGTACAATTTAAATTGTTGAAATGGTAAACTTTATTATGTATATTTTAACGCAATAAACACACACACAATAAACACACTCACACGTTGGTTGCAAGAACCAACAGGAAAAGATTGCTGGGACTCATTTCTTTTTTCGGCTGCACCATGCAGCTTGCGGGATCTTAGTTCCTCAACCGGGTATCAAACCTGGGCTTCCGGCAGTGAGAGTGCTGAGTCCTAATCACTGGACCACCAGGGAATTCCCTCTGGGGCTCCTTATTAAATGTGCTAGACTATGGTCCCGTGATCTAGGTCCTCGGTACTAAGACTTAAGTGTGGTCTTGAACCAGAGGCCCCAGCCTCCCCTAGGGATGTGGTAGAAATGCTGAGTCTCGGGCCCTGACCCAGATCTACTGAATCAGCATCTGCATTTTATAACCAGGTCCCTAGTGAATTTGTGTGCATGTTCAAGTGGGCTCAAGAATATTTTTGGTTCTACAGTCGAACATTCTGGAAGGATACTTAAGAAGCCTAAGACTGGTTGCTTCTGGGAAGGAGGATTGGATGGGAATGGGGAGTTTTAAGGAAAAGAAATTTTTTTTTTAACTTTTCATTGTGGATCCCACTGCAATATGTAAATTTTTTAACCTGCACATCTATTAGTTAAATAATCAATGTAAATCACAATAGCGACTATTCACAGAGCTCTTGTTGGTCTTATAACATCAGCTAAGCATGTTACAGACTTGTTGGGCTGTGAAATGGGATGAGGACAGGCTTGCAGGACGGCCGTGAAGATTAACTGAGATTGACGAACGGGAAACTGAGGAGCATGGTGTCAATATTGGCTTTCCTCCAACCCAGCTTGGTTCAAGTCACCTTTCTGCCTTGAGCGTGGAGTACACTGACCTTTGTGAAATTTGACTTTGAGAAAATGGCTTAGCTCCCTGGAATTTTAAACCAGGATGAGTTCACATTCCTTCTCTGGCAATTCACTAGAAGCCAGGGACCTTTATTTATTAGAACTTGTTTTAAGACGAATGTAAAGAGAGACCTCTGACATTAAATTATAGTCAGAAAGCCAGACTACATTTTGAATCGGCTGGGTTCCTGAAAGCAGTTATCAGCTACATGTGCCAAGATTTCCCGAGGGAAAAGAAAAAGTAATATGACAGAAAAAGAAAATAGCAGTGGCATATGTTAAATATATGAGGGCTTCGAAACAAGCTGGCTAATTTCTTGGCATTTGTTGTGTATATATAGCATATAATTTACCAAAATAGCAGGGAACATTTGTTTTACATAATTTTGCTACTGAAAGAAGATAAGAGCTTGAGGAAATAGCTGTCAACCCAAAGATCTCGCTTGTACCATGATGTAATTCACCTCCGTACCTTAAGTTAGGGTCTGAGACTTGACTAGGGTAAAGACTTGATTTCTTTTTATCTCAGCTTCCGGATATTTATCCCCTGAGTTCGTGAATCTATCAGACTGAAAAGGAAGCTTGTACCTAGGTGTGACTATTACAGGGTAGCATTTAATGTCTGAAGAGAGGGGGACTGTCATAGAAAGAAGAGCCCAACTCTGCAAACAGACTGATTTGGGTGTGAATCCCCTGCCCACCCCATTCAGTAGCTATGAGGTTAGGTTACTTTACTTCTCTGAGTCTCAGTTTCCTGCTGGTAGAAGGGAAATGGTAATTCCTATCTCACGGGGTTGCCATGGAGAAATAAGTTTACTGAGTGCTGACTATGTGCTGAAGGTTGGGATACAATAGGAGATACAATACACCTGCCCTCCTGAAGTAGATGCCCTAGCTGGGAAGACAGTTAACGTACTAGTAACAAGAAATCATTATACATTTGCAAATGAATGAATCTTGAGAGGGAAACAGACAGGGTGCCAAGATAGAGAATGACTGGAGGGAAGAGTAGTCAGGTTAGACTTCCCTGAGGTCTGAGAACCAGGAGAGTCCCACACAGACAGGGGAGGAGGAGAGAGAACAGCCAGTGCAAAGATCCGGAGGTAGGACCAAGGAGTCGAGGTCAGAGAAACAGGCTGAATTATAGAGAGCTCTGGAGACCACAGGGAGGATTTTTCATGTTATCCTAAGACCAATGGGATGCCACTGAAAGGTTTCAAGTAGGGGTGACACAGTGGAAGATTATCAGAGTTGATTTAGGGAAGATCATTCAGGCACATTTTTCTACAAGAAGAGGAACAGATTGGGGAGACTGTTTTAAAATATAGGTTTTAAAAAAATATTTTGTGTGTCACACTTAATTTATTTATTCATTTATTGGCCCCGCAGCATGTGGGATCTTGTTCCCTGACCAGTGATCGAACCCGTGCCCCCTGAATTGGAAGGGCAGTCTTAACCACTGCACTGCCAGTGGAGTCCCTAAAATACAGGTTTTATTATTATTTAGGTGTGGCAAGGCAAACAGATCAGGAGACAACTGCCTTTGAAAAGATTAGACTCTGTTATACTCACAGATTCCAAGAAGAGGGGAAAGCACATGGCACCTGGGAAGCCCAATGGGAAAGCACCAGCGTCAATAACGAGGCAAGAGTGAGGGGGAAATGAGGGCAAGAGTCTTTACTGTGGTTTCCATAGGAAGGAAAAGGTGACGCAGGGTCACCAGGCTGAGGATTGGCTCGTCTAAGTAATTTCTCCAGGCTCTGAGCGTAGGGACTGTCTCCAGTTGTCTGGGATTTGGCTCTGGAGTGATTAGGGCAGGTGCATTAATGGGTCTGGATTGCTTGGTTTGCACACGAAAAGTACACTGGCAGGTGAGTTATTTACTAATTAACCCTGGGAGGGGAGTGCCCTCCAGGACCTTTGAGGCCCTAAGATGTCAAAACATCAGAACATAGAAAATAAAAAGCATGATTAACACACAAAGATGGGGAGAGAGAGCAGGGAGACTGTGTGGTCAGCTGAGTGAGAAGTGATGGCGGCTTGGACCAGGGGGTACAGCAGGGTGGGTGGGCAGTGGGGTGCCGAAGCTTCTATTATTCACCTCCTCACCCTGACCCCCCACTCTTCCAATCAGTAGAGGAAAACAGCCACACAGGGAGGCCCATTTGCAAAGCTAAGCAGCAAAGGGCCGAGTTATAACAAGTGTCCTCGGGTTTGGGAAACTCAGTCAACAAAACTGACGACCAGCACCCCTTAGCTCCGTCCCAGGTACTCAGCTACATCACACTGGGACTTCTTTGGAACCTGAAACCTACTGACAAATGGGGTTAGATGCTGTGGGCCTGGAACAGAGAAACTGCCAGGGCCACTGACAAATAGACTTGCTTTGTCTCCTTCAGGATAAGACCTGGGGACTCGCTGATCTGCCTGATTTGGTTAGAGTCTTCTCAGGGGCTGAACCTCTGTCTTCCAATATTTGAACTTCTGGCATGTGAAAGAAGGTGCTTGTGCAAGTTGGACCCTGAGGATAGAGCTTGAACTGCTGGATATAAAGAGGGAAACAGATTTCAACGAACATAAGGAGGCTTCTCAGGTAGAGAAGTCCAGAGATGAAAAAGGCTGCTTTAGATGGTAGTGGGCTCCCCTTCATGAAAGGTCTAGGAAAGGCAGGTGTCCACGTGTATGGACTCAGGAGTAATGATGTTTAATACGTAGCACTCAGCATGCCAAGGGCAAGCCTAAATGCTATATATACTTATATACAGTAAATATATAGGTAGCATATATAGCCTTTTTTTTTGAGTTTTTGTGGCATTATATTTAGTCATCTTGGCTGCTTTAATCACATTGTCGTTGTTTATTTTTTGGCTGCTGCTGCTGCATGGCATGTGGGACCTCAGTTCCCCGACCAGGGATCGAACCCACGCCACCTCCATTGGAAGCACGGAGTCATAACCACTGGACCGCCAGGGAAGTCCCTAGCATATGTATATCTTATATAATCTCTTCAGCAACCCTAAGAGGGAGGTGTTATTAATATCCCCAGTTTACAGACAAGTAAACTGAGGCTCTGGTCCAAGTCCCCTAGAGTATATATAGTATCCTAGGTTCCTGGCCTGAGTAGCTCCAGAACCCGTGATCTGAACCAGTAGCAGATGCTTCTCTGAGGCCAAAAGTACCCCCTAGGGAACCAATTACAATGCCGATTCCTAACCATTCTCCAGACCTAAAGCTTTTGCATATCTGCAGAGCAGAGCCCATGAATCTGAATTTTAATAAGATGTTGATGGTGGCCACAGATGTTTAGAAGCCACCACTTGGATCCCCTCTTGCATGGAATTGAGAATATGAGGTATAAGGGGTTGGAGTGATGACTTTTAAGGTCCTTTCCGTTCCTGAATGTCTAGAAGTCTATAATTAATGGAAAACATAGTTCTCTGTGGATTTTATTTTTTTGTATTTTCCTGCCACCCCCCATTGACCTGAATAGCATTGAGCTTGTTCCCTGGATAATGGGCCAATAGCTTATATTCTAGACAAAAGGCAATGAACACAAATAAATAACAGTTAAAATTTGTTAAGCCCTCACCACGTGCTGAGAGCTCCACTAAGTATTTTACGAGCCTTATGCCCTGTGAGGTGGACACTATTACTATCCCCACTTTACAGATGATGAAACTGAGGCCCGGAGAAGAAAAGTAACTTGACCAAGGTT
>NW_006773295.1:1898069-1915812 GCF_000442215.2 Lipotes vexillifer | reverse complement strand
CCGTTCCAAACCAGCAGGAAAGTCAGAATTCAAATCCAGGTCTACTTGAGCAGAGAGGCCACACACTTAATCATTCTGTGATGTGGCCTCAGTGGGGGGATGGGTAACTTCTAACTGGGGGAACTGAAAGCCTGGGGGACAACTTTCCAGGCAGTTTGTCTTTGCAACTTATTTATCCACTCCTTCATTCAACAAGCAGTGGTTCTCAATGGGGCAGCCATTCAGTCTCCCAGGAGACACCGGCAATGTCTGGAGACAGTTTTGATCGTCACAACTTGGAGGGGCAGTTGGTGGTTGTGACATCGATTGTGGGTAGAGGCCAGGGATGCTGCTAAACATGCTATAATGTCTAGGACAGCCCCTCATGACAAAGTGTCATCTGGTCTAAAATGTGAATAGCGTTGAGGTTAAAAACCCCATGTTTAAGAAAGAGATGCTCTTAATAATGACACCAGAATAATCACCATAAGCCAGATGGTACCAGGCACATCCATCTAGAGAGCTTAGGATCACAGCCTTTTAAAGCCAAAAATGGGGACTTCCCTGGTGGTCCAGTGGGTAAGACTCCACGCTCCCAATGCAGGGGGCCTGGGTTTGATCCCTGGTCGGGGAACTAGATCCCGCATGCACGCCACAACTAAGAAGTCCGCATGCCTCAACGAAGATCCCGTGTGCTGCAACTAAGACCAGGCGCAGCCAAAATAAAATAAAATAAATAAATATGTTTTTTAAAAGGCAAAGGTCCTTTCCGTTCCTGAATGTCTAGAAGTCTATAATTAATGGAAAATACAGTTCTCTGTGGATTTTATTTTTTTGTATTTTCCTGCCACCCCCCCATTGACCTGAATAGCATTGAGCTTGTTCCCTAGATAATGGGCCAATAGCTTATATTCTAGACAAAAGGCAATGAACACAAATAAATAACAGTTAAAATTTGTTAAGCCCAGGCACCCTCTTTATGTCTCAGGGAAGTTAAATGAATTGCCCAAGATCACATAATGATTCACATTCAGCTCTGTTATTCTTTTAGACAGCCCAGAGAAGAGCTTGGCTGGGCTGTGAAGCCACTGTCAGGGTCAGTAGGCCCTTGAACAACCCTCTCTTAAGGCCTAAGACCACCTAAGCAACGGCCTCTTTGCAATGAGATTTTCTTTCTTTGGCCTCCAGACTGTTCCTCTTAAGTCACTGAAACACATATTCCCTAGAGGTGAAGTTGGCTGGCATGTGTTTGAAATGATGCGGTATGAGCAGCTTTGAGCCTGAGAGTTGTTTTTTATTTTTTTTAAAACTGAAGTGTAGTTGATTTAATGTTGTGTTAGTTTCTGCTGTGCAGCAAAGTGATTCAGTTATACATATATATACATATTCTTTTTCATATTTTTTCCATTCCGGTTCATTACAGGACATTGAATATAGTTCCCTGTGCTATACAGTAGGACCTTGTTTATCTATGTCATATACAGTAGTGTGTATCTGCTAATGCCAAACTCCTAATTTATGCCTCCCCCACTCCCCTTCCCCTTTGGTAACCGTAAGTTTGTTTTCTATGTCTCTGAGTCTGTTTTTGTTTTGCAAATAAGTTCATTTCTATCATATTTTAGATTCCACATATAAGTGATATTATATGGTATTTGTCTTTCTCCTTCTGACTTACTTTGTTTAGTATGATGATCTCTAGGTCCATCCACGTGGTGCAAATGGCATTATTTTGTTCCTTTTTAATGCCTGAGTAATATTCCAATTTGTATATATACACCACATCTTCTTTATCCATTCATCTATCGATGGACACTTAAGTTGTTTCCATGTCTTGGCTATTGTAAATAGTGCTGCTATGAATGTTGGGGTGCATGTATCTTTTCAAATTATGGTTTTCTCTGTGTATATGCCCAGGAGTGGGATTGCAGGATCATATGGTAACTCTATTTTTAGTTTTTTAAGGAACCTCCATACTGTTCTCCAGAGTGGCTGCACCAATGTATAGTCCTACCAACAATGTAGGAGGGTTCCCTTTTCTCCACACCCTCTCCAGCATTTGTTATTTGTAGACTTTTTTTTTTTTTTTTGGCGGTATGTGGGCCTCTCACCGTTGTGGCCTCTCCCACTGCGGAGCACAGGCTCCAGACGCACAGGCTCATGGCTCACGGGCCCAGCTGCTCCGCAGCATGTGGGATCTTCCCGGACCGGGGCACGAACCTGTGTCCCCTGCATCGGCAGGCGGACTCTCAACCACTGCGACACCAGGGAAACCCGCTGAGCATCTTTTCATGTGCCTATTGGCCATCTGTATGTCTTCTTTGGAGGAATGTCTGTTTAGGTCTTCTGCCCATTTTTGGATTGGGTTGTTTGGGTTTTTGTTACTGAGTTGTATGGAGCTTGAGTTTTTAAAAGCCTGTGGTGGGTTAACCTTGAGGATTCCTAGGCTATTACAATAACTCCCTACTTTTTGCCTGAGGTGGGTGACAATGAAACTCCCATCTCTTCTCCTTGGCCAGGAATCCTTTCCTTTTGCCCCGATGAGCCTCAGGGGGATGGGAGCCAACGTGAAGTCCCACGTGTGCCTTAGCCGCCTACTCTGGTCCTGTCTCTGTGCAGCAGTCTCCTCATTTAGAGGAAACAAAACCTGCTTCCAGTTCCTTCCCTAGAACCAAGAATAAATCCTTATGGGCACAAAGAACTTGCCTGGGACAATTTCAAGAATGTAGTCATGTAATCAGTAAGTCAAACTGCATTCTCTCCACCTCCCTGATTTAATGGAAGGGGATGGGGAAGCAGAATGGCAAACAGGATGAAACAAGGTTATGTGTGATCTTTCCATGGGGACTCAGTGCTTTAGCTGCTACAACTTAATAATGGTGGCCCCCACCATTAGGGAGAATGATTAAGCTGATGGGCAGATTTTTCTGATTTTTTCATTCATACAGTTTTTTTTGTTTTGTTTTGTTTTTTTTGCGGTACGCGGGCCTCTCACTGTTGTGGCCTCTCCCGTTGCGGAGCACAGGCTCCAGACGCGCAGGCTCAGCAGCCATGGCTCACGGGCCCAGCTGCTCCGCGGCATGTGGGATCCTCCCGGACCGGGGCATGAACCCGCGTCGCCTGCATCGGCAGGCGGACTCTCAACCACTGCGCCACCAGGGAAGCCCTCATACAGTTTTTATTTAATCCTTTGGTCTGGTCTATACTGAAATCCAGTATCAGATGGAATCTAGGCAATGCCCCACCTTCTTGGGATACATTAGACCCCCACCGTGTGTGAAGCTTTCACACTAGTAAGTAAAGACAGACACTAAACAATAAGTAAGCAAATTACATGGTATGTTAGTAGGTGATAAGTGCTATAAAAAAATAAAAAGCTGAACACGGTCTGGAAGATGGGGGAAACGGGCTGCAATTTTTTTCAATTATGGTAAAATACACATAAGATAAAATTTATCATTTTAACCATTTTTTTAAAGAGTAAAACTCAGTGGTATTAACTATATTTACAATGTCGTACAAGAATTACCACCGTCCATCCACAGAACTCTTTTCATCTTGTAAAACTGAAACTCTGTACCCACTACACAGATCCCCCTACTCCACTTTGTCAGCCTCTGGCAGCTGCCATTCGACTTTATGTCTCTATGAATTTGATTACTTTAGGAACCTCATATAGTGGAATCATACACAAGTTGTCCTTTGGTGTCTGGCTTATTTCACTTAGCATAATGTCCTCAAGGTTTATGCATGTTGTAGCATGTGTCAGCATTTCCTTCCTTTTTAAGACTAAACAATATTCCACTGTGTGGATAGACCACATTTGCTTATCCACTCATCCATGAAGGGACACTTGGGTTGCTGAGACCTTTTGGCTATTGCAAATAATGCTGCTATGACATTGGCTGTACAGACATCTCCTCAGTACTCTGCTTTCAATTCTTTTATGGGTATATACCCAGAAGTAATTGCTGGGTCATATGGTAATTCTATTTTTAATTTTTTGAGGAACCACCGTACTGTTTTCCATGGAGGCTGCACCATTTGTGACTCTCGCCAACAGTCAGTGTGTAAGAATTCCAATTTCCCCACATCCTCACCAACACTTGTTACTTTTATTTATTTTTGGTAGTTGCCATCCTAATGGCTGTGACAGAGGGCTGCAAATTTTAAGGAGGTGGTCAGGGTAGGCTTTGGTGAGATGGTGGCATTTGAGACTTGACAAAGGTGAAGCAGATACTTTGCAGAAGAGCTTTCTAAGCAGAGAGAACAGTGGGTCATGGGGCAGACGCCTACCTGGTGTGTTTGAGGCAAAACAAGGAGACAGAATGGCTGCATGAGGGGGTGGGAGAGTAGAAGAGACGAGGTCAGATGGGAGCCCTGGAGGGTTTTGAACAGAGGAGGGATGTGACCTGACTTTTAAAGAATCCCTCTGGTACAGTGTTGAGAATGGGCTGTAGGGAGACAAGGGCAGGAACAGGAGGACCAGAAAGATGACCCCTGGAATCAACCCAGGTGAGAGGTGATGGAGACTTGAACCAAGGACTAGCAGTGGAGGTGGAGAGAAGTGGTAGGAGTTTAGATGTAGCTCAAAGGCAGGACCAGTAGAATCTCCTGATGGATTCAAGTGAAATATGAGGGAAAGAGGGGTCAAAATTGACTCCAAATGGGATGGACAGAGTTACCATCAACTGGTATGGGTGAGGCTGAAAGAGGAGCAGAGTGCAGGAGAGATCAGGCGTTCAAGTTTGGACACGTGCTTCCATGAGCTAGCATTAGGACATTTCTTAGTATTCTGAAAAGGAGACCATGGCTTCTAGGTACTCTGCTACCTGAACAAGCTGGAGGATAAGGGAGACAAGTCCAGAGTCAGGAAGACAAAAAACACCAGCACCACTGGTTGAGCCCTTACATAGAACCAGCCACTGTACTGGGAGCTTCCCAGTGGTGATGTCCCTCATTCTCACAACAGCCCTGCCATGCAGATACCGCCATTATCCCAACTCTACCGATGAGCACCAACCTTGGGGAGATGAAGTCGTTAGTCCAAGGCCACCCAGATGCTAAGTGGCAGAGCCAGGGTTTGAACCCAGATCTGCCTGACGCAAGAGTCCACACTTTTACTCCTGCTGCTGCTGAAGCCCAGGAGATGTCAGGAGATTCATGGAGGTGATGGACTTAAGCTCAGTCTTGAAAGACGGGGTTGGTAAGAAAGGAGAGAGAGTGGATTGAGCAAACACGGGACGAAGTTCCAATTTCTTGTCCTCACTCCAGGGCCCTGTGTGGCCGGGTCCCTGCCATCCCCTGCATCCTTCCCTCACGCCACTTGCTCGTGAAGCTCCACTGGCCTGATTTCGAGCTTTTCCCCCACACAGTTCCCTCTATTTGAAATGCTCCATCCTATCTCTTTTTCTGGCTGACTCCTACACATGTCTGGGGGTTCAGCTCCAAGGTCACTTCCTCAAGGAAGCCTTCTCTGATTCTCCCCTCCGCCATCTAGAACTACTCTTGTTGCATCATGCACTTGTCCTTTGTAGCCCTTAAAACAATTCTCATAATTATCGTGCAATTGTGTGCTCAACATCCGTTTCTCCCATCGAACCAGTGCTGTCCAATAGAACCTTCCTGCAGTTCCGGAAATGTTTTGGACCCATGCTGTCACAATGCAACTACAGCAGCCACTGGCCACATGTAGCTACTGAGCACTTGAAATGTGGCTAAGGCAACTAAGGAACGGATTTTTCAAACATCACCTATTTTACTTATAAGTCAAATTTTATATTGTGTATTATACATGAATATTATTTTACATACTAATTACATAATTTAAATTTAAATAGCCACATGTGGCTAGTGGCTACTGTATTGGACACTGAAGCTCTAGACTGTGAGCTCCTTGAGGGCAAAGACGATGTATCTTATTTGGTTGTAGAATCCCTTGACCTAGGATGGTACCCAGGAAAATCACTGAATGAATGAATCAATCAATCAATCAATCAATGTAGTCTGCATAACTTGCTTTCAAGAAATCATCCTAGAAAGGAGAGACCCAGGAAGATCTGACTTGCATAAGATCTCACAGTAAGGCAGAACCAGATATAAAATCTCAGCTTTCTGAATCTCCTGTACATGGTGCTGTGCCTGAGTGGACAACAGGTGAAAGGCAGAGGTTGTTTGTGGTCTCAAATGACCCATCCTAGAGCTGTGTGAAGGTGCCTCTAACTGCAGGAAAGGACTATTTCTTAGACACCCTCATCCCTCCTCCCCCTCTCCTGACCCTGTTAAACTACTTAGCAGCTTATAATCTATGAACATTTGGCCTCCTGCGGGACTGAGCCTGTTCCAAGGTCCACTCTTGCCCACCCTCTACGAGGCACTCTGATTTTTTAAAAATCCATATTGCTCTCAGGCAGTCTGTTGCCAGCAATCTGTGAATAATATATATAGGGTGTGGTTTAAAAAACACCTATGTCGTGATGTGTAACCCACTCAGATTCACATGGCTGTTCCTTTTCTTTTATTCTTTCTTATAAATGGAGGTTAACATATTTCAGGGCTAATTCTGACATCATTCAAATGTACTTTGGGGTTTGCAGATTACACTTTGGGGGAGTCCAGCATAAGGAGTCTACAGATTTTGTTCTTATAAATTATTTTTCAGATGTCATAATAATAATAGTTAATATGTGTGACTTCTTTGTATCTGCCAGGCGTTAGCACATATTATCTCATTTGATCTTCCCCATAACCCTCTGAATCAAGTACTATTATGATTCCCATTTTATGGCTAAGGAAACTGAGTCTCAGAAAGGTTAAGTCACTTGCTCAAAGTCACACAGCCAGGAAGTGGCACAGTCAGGATTTGAAGCCAAGTCTGTCTTCTCAAGAGTCAGTGCTCTTAACCAGCACACAATTTGGCCTCTCTAATAGATATTATATGTATTTATGTGTATAAAAATCAGAAAAATAATCAAGAGACTTAACACTGTGGTCTGGGAAGAGAGAGACTTACTTTATTTTTGTGCTTATTTCTGAACTTTATTTTCCCTATCTATATATTATATTAGTACATTATATTATATATTAGTATAAAAACTAAATTAATTTAAAGCTGAAGTAAAAACCTCTTATTAATTTTACTTTTTTAAATTAAGGAAGGAATTGTCATTCTAGTGTCATGTCTATATATTAGATTAAATATACATGAATCTTTGAGTAATTTGCAAAGTTCACATGCTCTGACAGGATTTGAAAATTTATCCCAGTAAAACTGCAGTTCCAATATGTATTCTTATTCTGAGTACCGAATTTCATATTTTAGTTTCTGAATTACCTTTTATTTAGAGATAATAGGTTCGTTTTTAAACATGATATTTATTTTCAGTGAACGTGGTATGTTTTCCTTGAGATATCTGCACTCACATATGTACATTTTTATGTATTCATAGATCGGCTTTGGATATTATAACTGAGTGTCCTTTAGCATTTGTGAAATAATGCTGTGTTACATAAGATATGCTATTTGAGGA
The DNA here is from genome assembly GCF_000442215.2 of Lipotes vexillifer. Taxonomy (NCBI): domain Eukaryota; kingdom Metazoa; phylum Chordata; class Mammalia; order Artiodactyla; family Lipotidae; genus Lipotes; species Lipotes vexillifer. Next base: position 1,908,307 of record NW_006773295.1, on the reverse strand, counting down.
TCAATTAATAAAAGCCTAAAAGTAAAATTTTAATTAATTAAAAATATTAATAAAAATTAATTTTATACTGATTGAGAAGCAGACACTACAATATCCTTCAGTACTTATAGCTTCAGAGAGCTGTATCAGTCACGCTAAAAGTCACTTGGGAGAATTCCTCAGTGGCTTAGAAAGAAAAAAACATTTAAGTCAAGAAAATACACACATACTAACAACAATGTATCCTTTCCAACAATTCCAAATGGTGTCTAGTTTTACCATCCAAATGGTTAGTACTTCTAAAAATTAAAACAAAACCCTCATTAATGTTCTTTTTAATGCCCCATCTCATACTCTTGGAATTTACTTAACAAATCACCATCAGCTTGTGGTAGGAGACATTTGTAAGCCCCTTTACAAGCTCCCTATACTTGCCACTGCTTGATTGTATTCCCCCAAGATTTTCAGAGCAAATTTGGCATCCCTGAAAAATTCTAATCCTCTAAGCAGTGTATTCCTGAGTTCCCAAGGATAGTCGACAGTGAGTCTCACTCTAGCTAGCTGTTACAAAAGCCGTTCATTCAGAAGGCAAGAGGTTTCAGCAACGATGCACAGCCCTCTCATTCACACACTTCATAAACAACAAGACTTTGCGGAAGCCTCCTCTCTAGGAAGGAATCCCAGCTTTTTAGAAACCAGTTTGCAACATCAGTATCATTCCCTTCTAAAAGACCTTGCAGGAAAATTAGGAATTTCACAGCATAGGAGAAGGGCTGGAAAGGACCGATGTCATTGCATGGACTAATCAATTCAGTCCGCATTTCAAAACAGCAGCTAATGCTTTCTTAAAACACAGACCTCAAAATCCCTTTAGGATTGAAAGCCATTAATTACAAGGGAAAACGTAACATGGGTAGGTCCCCATAAGATTCCGACGGATCTGAAAAATCGAACTGAGTCAGAGATACAGATGCTGAGCTGATGGGGTAGGAAAATGGCTTGTCTCCTCCAGGCCTAATTCTCTCCTCTGAAACAGTTCCCTTTAAATTCAGGAAGCCGCGCTGAGACGCCCCTCTGCAGGTTTTCCTTTTTTAAAGGAAAACCTGTCTGCGTCTCACTCGCCCGCAGGATACTCACGGCAGCTGCCTTAGCTGGAATAAGTCCTCCTCCATGTCCGCGCTGCGCCAGGACGAGCCCTTTTCATGGCCCTTACATGGTGGTGGTGGATGACGAGGGCACGGGGGCTTCAGCACTAGGGCTGTGGACCGCGCCGCTTCCTCCCTCGGTGGCAGCTGTTCCGGGGAGGGAGCCGTCAGGGACCAGCCCAACAGACAAAGACGCCGCCGCCAGGAGACCGCGGCGAGAGTGGGCGGAGTGGAGGCGGTGAAGGGCAGGGCTAGCTGCGCGGGGAGAGGGGGCGGGGAGAGCCCTTCTGGTTAGAGGAATTTACAGGCTGTCTGTGGCCGGTGGTGTTTTACTGGGATGCCTGTGGGGCACGCCAGCCTGTGAAATGGCTGTCTAGGTACCAATGAGCACTCTTTGCTTGACGACGCCTCTCTAAATGTTTATTTGTAGGCATTCATTAAGGTTGTTACTGGTATAATATTCTTGCAACCCAGGCTGTTATAACAAATGCAGAGAGTGAAAAAATTTTATACGTACTCATGCATTGAAGCATTGTTTATTGAGCACCCTACTGTGTGCCAGGCACTGTTAGAGTCACCGGGCATATGACAGAGAACAAGTTAGAAATGACATTGTCATCACAGAGCTGAGGTCTTTTATTTTACATATTTATTTATTTTGGCTGCGCCGGGTCTTAGTCGCAGCATACAGGCTTCTTAGTTGTGGCATGCGGACTCTTAGTTGCGGCATGCATGCGGGATCTACTTCCCTGACCAGGGATGGAATCCAGGCCCCCAGCATTGGAAGCACGGAGTCTTACCCACTGGACCATCAGGGAAGTCCCACAGAGCTGAGGTCTTGTGAAATGAATCAAGAAAAAAAATGTACGTTGAGTAGGAGAAAGCTACTCATTCATTCATTCAACAAGCATTAGTGAGTGATTTCTACAGTTCTCGGGAATCAAAGATTAATAAAACCAAATCCCTGCCTTCAAAATCCTCTTCATCTTGTTTAATGGCTCTCCCATCCCGCTTCCACTAGAATGTCTGCCCGCCCCCCACCTTTAGCATTTAAGCTCCATAAAGGTTTGTTGATGTACCCCAAGGGCCTGGAACAATAACATTATTTATGGACACTGAAATTGGAATTTTATATTCCTAGCTACACTCAACCCCAGGGCTTTGCATTTTGAGCACTCAATAAATGATTGGTAAACTGAAAACAAACATCTTTCATTCAAGTGAGGAGATTCAGTATCTATTTTAAGCCCTAGAGGGTAGGGATAATGATTTATATCAGGGTTGGCAAGTTGGAGGTCTATTGGTAATGGATCCAACTCACCCTGGTTTGCTCAGGACTTGAGTTATAGTACTGAAAGTTCCATGTCCTGGGAAGTGCTGGGCCCCAAGCAAACCTTGACATTTGGTTACTCAACTCCATACAAACCGTAAGCCAGATCCAACATAGAGATGCCTAAAAGGTTTTGAATACTTTTAAGTGCAAGATTTCAAACTATACAACTCTTAGATAAAACTATAAGACTCATAGGAATAAGTCTTTATGACTTGGAATTAGGCAGTGGTTTCATAGACATGACATCAAAAAGCATAAGGGACAAAAGAAAAAACAAAAAACAGATATATTGGACCATATCCAAGTTAAATGCTTTTATGCTGCAAATGATACCATTGAGAAAGTGAAAAGACAACACACCAAATGAGAGAAATATTTGAAAATCATACAACTAATAAGAGATTTACATTCAAAATATGTAAAGAACTCTTACAACTCAGTTAAAGACAAATAACCCAAGGTAAACGTGGGCAAAGAATATGAATAGACATTTCTTCAAAGAAGATATATAAATAGCCCATATGCCCTTGAAAAGAAAAAGTGTGACAACACCGCAATCAAGATAGAGAATGTTTCCATCACCCCAAAAGTTCATCTCTGGCTCCAGACAGCCACTAAGCTGCTTTTATTACTATAGATTCATTTGCATTTTCTAGAATTTATATAAACAGAAGCATAAAGTACATGTTCTTTTGTGTCTCAACTTCTTTCACTCAGCATGGCTTTGAGATTCGTAAGTGTTACTGTGTTGTTTTAGTAGTGCATTCTTATCACTGAGTAATATTCTACTGTATGGATATGCCACACTTTATTTCCCTATTCATCAATTAATGACCATTTTGGATTTTCAAATTTTGGAGTTATTATGAATGAAGCAGCTATGAACATTCATGTACAAGAGTCTTTGTGTAGATTTTCACTTTCATTTCTCTTGGCTAAATAAATACAGAAGAGTGAAATGGCTGGGTCATTGAGGTAAGATGATGTTTATCTTTATAGGAAACTGCCAGCTTTCCAAAGTGTATGTATCATTTTACATTCCCATCAGTGATGTATGAGAATTCCAGTTGCTCCAAATCCTCACTAACACACAGTATTGATAGTTTCTTTAACTGTCACCATTCTAATAGGTGTATAGTGGTATGGCATTGTGGTGTTAATTTTTGTTTCTCTCATGACAAATCATGTTGACCATATTTTCCTGTGCCTATTGGACATTTGTATCTCTTTTTTGTGCAGTGTCTGTCCAAATATCTTGACAGTTTGAGGGGGATTGTGTGTCTTCTTATTAAATTGTAAGAGTTCTTTACACGTTATGGATACAGGTTTTTGTTAGATATATGTATTATAAATTTTTCTGAAATTTGTGGCATACTTTTTCATTTTCTTAACAGTATCTTTCAAAGAGGAAAAATTTAAATTTTGATAAGAGTGAGGTTATCAGATTATTTTTCTTTTTGTGACATAAGAAATCTTTGTTTACCCCAAGGTTGCAAAGATTTTCCTCCTATGAAAAAACTCCTCAGAGAGTTTTATCGTTTTCACTTTTACACTTAGGTCTATGATCCATTTCCAGTAAATTTGTGTGTTTTGTAACATTCGTTCACAATAGTATGCCCTCTATATTTTTAGGTGTCCTTCCCTTTCTCTAGATCTCTATGGGTTATTTGGCCACGGAGGAATAGTGTATCTTGCAAAAAGGTTTGAGCAAGAAGACAGGAGACAGGGCTTGCATTCAAGCATTGTGACCTTAGACCGGCCTCTCCACCCGTATGTGGCTCGGAGTTCTCATCTGTAAAAGTGGCACTAATCATACATTACCCTGCCTGCTGTCCAGGAGCGTGGTGAGAATGGAAGGAGATGCTACAGATGCCAGCGCTTAGAACTGGTCCAGTTCCAGAGAACAAGCGGGGTGCTATAACTCTCATCATTTCCAAATGATCTCTATTCCTCTGTCTCAGTGTTCTACCAAGTATAGAGTGTTTACTTTTGAGTGTAATGGAGATGACTCTAGGTGGTACATGGGATAAACATTTAGCCTACTTAAATGATCAAATACAGATACTTATTTTTATGTATATTAGAAAAATATGTTTTTTTCCAAATGTGAAAACAATCTAAAAACAAAAGAAATTTTAAAATATTTATGTGATATAGATAAAAAAAAAACTAAACTAAACAATTAAACAAATTGGGAGATTAGGATGGACATATATACACTACCATGTGTAAAATAGATAGCTAGTGGGAACCTGCTATAAAGCACAGGAAGCTCAGCTCGGTGCTCTGTGATGACCTAGATGGGTGGGATGGGGCCAATGCGAGGGAGGTTCAAGAGGGAGGGAATATATGTATACATACAGCTGATTTACTTCATTGTACAGCAGAAACTAACACAACATTGTAAAGCAATTATACGCCAATAAAAAAATAAAATGAAAAGAAAATAAAGTGACTTCTACAGACAAAAAGAAAATTAAATTAAAAGTAAAGGTGACATCTGGATATGGACAAAAATATTTAGGATGCTATCCAAATAGCTGAAGCTTGTCAAAATGCAGATTTATGGGCATCACACTGATACATTCTGATCCATTTGGCTGGGATGGAGCCAGGAACCTACACTTTTAACCAGGAAGTCAGGGGATTTTTGAGCTAAGTGGTGTAAGGCCCACATTTTGAGGAACATTGCTCCTAGTGTCTTAGTTATCTATAGCTGCATAACAAATTACCCCAAAACTTAGCATCATTGAAAAATATTAACAATTATTATCTTGCACAGTTTCTGTAGGTCGGGAATCCAAAAGCAGGTTATCTGGGTGGTTGTAGCTCAGGGTCTCTCATGAGGTTGCAGACAGATATCAGCCAGGGCTGCAGTCTCATATGAAGACTCGAATGAGACAGGAAGGTCCACTTTCAAGATGGCGGACTCACATGGTTGGTAAGTTGGTGATGACTGTTGGCAGGAGGCCTCAGTTCTTTGACAAAGAAGATCCTCCATAAGAAGATCCTCTCCATAAGAAGATCCTCTCCTGAGCATCTTCACAGCTAACATGGTCAGTGGCTTCTCCCAAAGTAAGTGGTCCAAGAGAAAGCAAAGTTGATGTGAGAATGTCTTTTATGACCTGGCCTTGAAATTTACATACTGTCCTTATCACAATAATCTTTTGGTTACACATGTCAGCCTTATTTGATGTGGGATATGAATCCAGGATATAAGGGTGTCTTTGGGGCATATCTTGGAGGCTGGCTACTACACTCAGCTGCCCTTCTGTATTGTTCCCCATGTTTGAAACTCTCAGAAAAGACAGTAGAGAAAAAACACAAGAGTCTCTGCCAGGAAATGGGGTGATTAGTTTAACTGATAGCAGAAGTCAATTCTGTTATCAATTAACTCTTCTGGGCCTCAGTTTCCTCACGAGTCAGATGAGCTGGGCTCTCATGGCCTCTTCAGTTAAGGTCCTTCCTGATTAGAAAAAGAAATAATTGTGACTTTTAAGATGTTATGATCAGATGTTCTGGGAAGCAATGGGCTAAAGTCTTACAAGGGCTTCTGTCTGAACAGGAGGAAGTGACTTTTAAGCTAATCTCATTCTTACTGGAAAATAAAAAAGAAATCCAGTCGCTGTTTGACAACATAAAAAGTAACATCAAATAGGAGGAGACATGCAAAAAACCATATCCAAGTTCTTGGAAACTTGCATGGGCTTGCTGATTTAAGAAAATGAATACATGTGAAATATGAACTGATCAACCATATAAATTAGGTAATAATTCCCACAATTACTTATTGTAAATCAATTATTTTTATAAAGGATTTATATTGAAGAGCCCCCAAGAAGGCTTAAATGTGGGTTTATTGTGAGGATCTGAGAGGTAAAGCAAGCTTAAAAGCTGATTTTAGGATCTCTCTGGAGATTGGAGATCAATCAGAAAAGGAGGGTTTGAGTTACAAAGGCTGCAACAATTCAGAACTACTGCATAAAGAAAGATAGACTTATATAGTCATCTCTTAAAAATGTTTCTAATTATGAGAGAAATAAATGATCATGGTAGAAACTCAGATAACATACAAAAGCATTCAGAAGAAAATAAAACTTACTACTAATCTACCACAAAGAGATAACCAGAGTTACCATTTTGGGGATATAGCTTTCCAGCCATTTTTTGATGCAGGGACACATACATAGACGTCTTCTTACAAATTTGGAATCGTATTTATCCTATTAGGTGCCTGTTTTTTCACTTTTCATGAGCTTCTAATGAGCATTTTTTACCAGAAGGAGTATCAATTTTGATGCTGTATTTCCCCTGTGTTTTGATGATGCTTTTCAAGTTTAAAATTTTAAATTATTTTTTGAATAATAATGCATGCACATGGCACAAAATTCTCAAAGGACAAAAGGTGGCCTCAGTCACACAGTTCCCTTACCAGAGGCCAGCAGTGTCCCCAGTTTCTTAATTATCTCTATATTTATAAACACTTAATCTTATTCTCACACAAATAATAGCATTCTCTTCCATTGCCCTGTACCTTACTGTTTTCCCTTAACAACACATCTTAGAATCTCCCTGATTAGTACACAAGAGCTGGTGCATTATTTTCATAGCACATAGTACTCCACTACACGGGATTACTATAATTTTTCTAGGTATTTAGATGCTTCTAGTCTTTTATTATTAGCAACAATGCTGCAATAAATATCTTTATTCTTATGTGTGTGTGATAAATATGTAGGTCACAGAGTATGCAGATTTGTCATTTTTGTAAATAGTCCAAATTGCCCAGGGTGAAGATGGCACCCATTTACTCTCCCACAGGGATGCCCAAGAGTGTCTGTTTCCCCATATACTTACCATCACTGTGTATTGTATTTTTCATGCTTTGTCAATCTGATGGGTGGAAAAAAATGTTTTCTGATTGGAGTTTTAATTTGCATTTCTTTCATTACCAAGTAAGGTGGAGCATCTTTTCAAAGGTGTAAGAACCAGTTATGCTTCCTTCCTAACTACCCCAGTTGGAATCAAGACCATGTGCCCAACTGGGTACTTGAAACCAACACAATGTGGAGTGCTGATCACAGTGTGGGGTAGTAATGGTCCTATCTTGATGGACTCAAGTCTGAGGCAGAAGTGTCCAGCCTAAGACACAGACCTTAGATCCACACAGATCTGCCTGACATCCTGTCTGGTCACAAACCAGTTGTGTGACCTTGGCCAAGTGATTTTACTTCTCTGGGCTTTCCTCTTCTGTGAAGTGGAGTTTTTTTTTAATACATTATGCTTTATGTACATGTAACACAACTTTCTAGCAAGTCATCTTTTTTTTAAATTAATTATTTGTTTTTATTTTTGGCTGTGTTGGGTCTTCATTGCTGTGCGTGGGCTTTCTCTAGTTGTGACGAGCGGGGGCTACTCTTTGTTGCAGTGCACAAGCCTCTCATTGCGGTGGCTTCTCTTGTTGTGGAGCACAGGGTCTAGGCACGCAGGCTTCAGTAGTTGTGGCACACGGGCTTAGTTGTTCCGCAGCATGTGGGATCTTCCTGGACCAGGGCTCGAACCCGTGTTCCCTGCATTGGCAGGCAGATTCTCAACGACTGCACCACCAGGGAAGCCCCTGAAGTGGAGATTTTAATAGAACCTACTTGGTGGGGTTGTTGAGAGGATGAAATAGGACAGTGCACGTACGTACTTAGCACAGGGATCTAGCCACTAGCAAGTGTCTGGCAAGCAGTTTCAATTATTATGTTTACAGCAAGGAAAGTGTGAAACCCAGTGTATGAGTCAGGATTCTCCATATTTCTCAATTTTAATTTTTAATAGTATAAGTATAGTTAGGTATAATCCACTTAAACAAAACTCTCTATAATTTATAAGTGTATAAAGGGGTCCTGAGACCAAAAACTCTGAGAACCACTGAGCTAGAACTTTGATTTCCTTACTAAAGCAGTTGCAACTACTTGCTCTGGAATTGGGGGAAGTGATTAAAAGGGAGGGCAAATCCTCTCTGGCTCCAGTGCTGTCCAGTGCAGTAGCTGCTGGCCACTTGTGGCTATAGAGTACATGAAAAACGGCTGGTTCAAATTGAGAGGTACTTAGTACAAAAGAAGAATGTAAATTATCTCATTAATAATTTTTCCATATAAATGACAATATTTTGGACACATTGGGTCAAGTAAAAGATTTTGATAAAATTAATTTTATCTCTTGTTTTTCACTTTAATGTGGCTACTAGAAAATTTAAAATGTTTACTTCCATATATTTCTATTGGACACTGCTATTCTGGAGACACACAGACTTGCCTGCCAATCTTGTTTCCACCACTCACAAGCTGTGTCAAAAGACTTTTTCTCTAAATTTCTTGTATTTCCTGGGATGTAAAAACTGTGAAGACTGAATATGAATAATGCATGTGACGTACTTAGCGATGCATTTAAGTAAACAATAAGTTTGATGGCTGTTATTATTAAAGGTCTCGGTTTCTCTATAGGTGTCGTCAGAGATGGGCCACATGCTCATTAAAGGCCCTTCCTCTGAGATCCATTTCCACTGCGACGACAATTGTAACTAACGGCGGCCAAGTTGTGATCCCGTTTTCAGGCGGGGGTCGCCCTCTTTACACCGAAAAATAAAAATGACCCAGGGTCCCTTCTGCAAATGGGATATGTGTAACTATGAACAGGGCCCGAGCAAAACTTGAAAACCAAGCGACCCCAGGCCGCACGGCCTCCCTTAGTAACCGACGCCGACGCCCGTGACTAAGGGGGAAAAGGAAAAACAAGGCGGTGGTCCGTCGACTCCAGTCCTCCGGCGAGAACCACTTCCGTTTCTTCCGGGAGCCCGTCCTTCTGTCTACCCTCCCCGGAGGAGCTGGGACTTTGGCCGCGGGTTCCGCCGTCTCGGGAGCCCCCGGAGCCCTGGGTCCGGCCGTGGAGATCGCGGCGGGGGTGGCGGCAGGCCTCCCGCGCAGCTGCGATGCTGAGCTGCCGGGCTGAGGCGGCGATGACCGCGGCCGACAGGGCCATCCAGCGCTTCCTGCGGACCGGGGCGGCCGTCAGGTGAGCTTTGGGGGGCGGGACGGCCGGGGAGGCCGGGACCAGAGGGACCAGGGTACCCAGGCTGGCCTGTGGCGGCCCTTTCACGCCCTAGTAAGGGTCCCCAGGGGCCGGAGTGAGCATTCCGGAGGTTTCTGCGTCCCGAAGTGTTGGAGGCCCAGGCCTTGGGGCGGGAAGGGCGACGGGCCTCCAGGGCCTCCAGGCAACGGCGATTCTGTCGGCACTCCCCAGTTGTGCTGGCGCTCCCAGTTTTATCAGTGCCCCCTCTACCCCCCTCCTCCGCCTGCCAGTGCCTCCTCTAATCCTGTCATTGTCCCCAGAATTTCCAGGGAGCCTCAGCCTTGTAAATGGCCCCCTCGAAGCTCTCAGCGCCTCGCAGGCCTTACCGGACCCCTTCATCCTTTCAAGATACCCCCAATCCTTCTGGGCTCCCTAGTCATGTCAGTACCTAGCCTGCTAGGGTTCCCCAGCCTGTCAAGCTCCCCAGTCCTGCCATGGTTCTCACAACCCTGTAAAGTGCCCCGGACTTGCTAGCGCCCCCCACCCGCACTTTGTCAGTACCTGTCTTCCTGTCACACCCCCACACACACTTTTGCCAGGGATCCCTTAGTCTGTATGGGTCCCTAATCTAATTAGTGGCTCCTTGTCTTGCAAGGGCACCTAAACCAATCAGGACCCCTTAACCTGTTAAGGCTCCCAGTCCTTTTAAGATCCCACATTCCTGC
>NW_006773295.1:1861538-1898059 GCF_000442215.2 Lipotes vexillifer | reverse complement strand
TTCCTGCTAGGACCCCCAATAGTATGGGTTCTCAACCCTGTCAGGGTCCCTATGTCCCTTCTCTTATCCACCCTCCCTCGGGCTCCAGGCTTCAGAGCTGAGCAGTGTGGCTCCGTCCCTCCCCCCAAGCCCCCTTCCTGACCCTAAATGACTGAGACCCATTGCTCAGGTCAGCTTCCTCCCTCTGGAACTGGAGCAGTCTAAAGAGCTTATCATCCCAGGGTTGGAAGTCCTCAGTGGTGATCCTGTCCAGTGCCCCCATTCTGTAGTTGGGACACGGGCCTTGCAGTGGCCATGCCTGTGGTCCTACAGCTGAGCTGACAGCAGAGCTGCGGGGAGAAGCCAGATCTTTTCACTCCCAGGCCCCACTACTCTCCTCGTGCTGTGGGGTTTCCAGAGTTGGGGTTTTTCATCCATGCCCTACTTAGGACCTAGGCAGGCCCTCTCTCCCATCCTTTTGACATTCTGTCCTTCAATCTCCCCATGAGCTTCCTGGTTTGAAGCACAGACTTGGCAGCCCAACAGACATGAGTTCAGATCCACGCGGCCTCACGTGAATATACCTATCGTGTAAAAATCAGCACAATGTTGCATTAAGAAACTTCAGGAATAACGTTCATGAATGAAGCTGAGATTATAATACTTGATAATTGCAGCAGCTAACATTTGTTAAGCTCTTACTATGCACCCCATGCGTTAGCACTTATTCAGTCTTTACAATAATTCTGTAAAGTAGGTCTCACAATTGTCCCCATTGTACAGATGAGAAAGCTGAGGCTTAGAAGGTGCAGTGACGCCATAGGGAATAGCAGAACCAGAACTGGACCAGATTATGGAATTCCACTTTCTTAACCAAGTTCTGTGCACATTCTACCAACACTGTCTTGGGAGAACAAAGATTTATTTGAAATTCAGTCATCAGTTGTGTATCACATCAGCCATGACACTGGAAAAATGTTGGTTGTTGTAGACAGAGTTACTAGTATTACCAGTGGCTCTTCCCTGAGTTAATGTTGACTGAGTTGAGGTCAAAACAATATTCACATGATCCATATATTGGGATAAGAATATTTTAAACATATACAAACATATGTGTAGCTAACACATATATACAGGTATGTATTGCACAGATATATATAGGTACATATATTGGTTGCCTTATTTAGTGGAAATACATAACTGTGTATGAAGACAGTGTTTTAAGTTACTGGTGAAATTTCTTTATTTGTAGTAAAAGAATAACTTCAGTATTCGAGTCAAGCCTCAAATGAAGAAATCTGTAATTTAATAAATATTTAGAAGATCTTTTATACTATTGTATGCCTCTCCCTTACCCCATTTAATAACCTAAAAGATAAATCCATTTCTATATTTCTCCAGGTCCCAAGCATTCAATATATTATCAAGAACCTACTATGTGATCTAAATACTTGGAAACACTTGGGATACGTTAGTGTGTAAAACAAAGATCCCTGCCCGTGGGGACTTTGCATTTCAGTTGCGGGAGACCAAAAATAAACGTCGTGAATAAGAGAAAGTTAGGTTGGAAGGTGGTGAGCTCTGTGGTAAAAAGAAAAAGTAGAACTGGGTAAAAGGGCCACGAGTGCAGGTTCTAGTAGTTTGTTAGAAGTGAAGGGATGGGGAGGGAGTGAACCAAGCAGTGGGACCTGGGGGAACAGCATCTGAGGCAGAGGGAGCAGCAGTGCAGAGGCCCTGGGGTGGGAGCTTGGCTGTGGCCAGGGTGGCGGCTGGTATGGCAGCAGAATGAGAGGCAGAGCAGGAGGAAAGCCCTGGCCGGTGGGGCTCTGGGGAGGTTGTGCTCTGACTTAGGTTTTAAACCCTAATGTCTAAATGTGCTGATTTTCAAGACATAATCCTGTACTGTATATTACTTTAATCTGAAAGCTAGGTATTTGGCAGGCCAGTGGGTTATTTTGATGAAATGTTATTTCTGTGTACTTGTACCTGTATATACACATATTGCATTTGTGATGAGGAAAGACAGTAAACTTATTTTCTTTTTTAGATATAAACTCATGAAGAACTGGGGTGTTATAGGTGGAATTGCCGCTGCGCTAGCAGCAGGAATATATGTTATTTGGGGTCCCATTACAGAAAGAAAGAAGCGTAGAAAAGGTAAGAATGAAGCCTTTGGATCATGGTCTATAGACTGGACCCAAACTCTTATTGTTTAAAAACAGTACAAAAAGGGGAGGACATTTTTGGTTCTCTTGTATCTTCAATTTTGTCAATAGTACTTTCTTTTAAACAGAAGTTAATTTTAATGACTCATTATGTTATACCCCATAGTAAAAAGATTTATATTTCACCCCCACTAAGGTCATGAGTTTGAGACATGCTTCGTAATGAAAAATTTCAAGTGGCTTAATTGTCTAAGTGTTCTCATTGCTATGGCCATTGTGTTTTTCAGTTGTACAGCTGCCTAATTGTGTGACGCCTTTGTGCTCTCACTGAATAGCTGCTAGTCACTAGTAAATGTTTCAAGTTTGTTTCTTCACTAACACAAAAATCTGTTCCCTTATTTTTAAAAATACCCCCCTTTGTCAATGTTGCTCTACTTATACTGATTAAAATTCAGCCAAAATAAATAAATACATAAAAGGGACAGGTGTAGCAAAATGTTGATCACTGTTAAATCTGGGGATGGTTGTAACTGGGGTTCATTAGATACCTACTCTTCTTTTGTGCATGTTTGAGAACTCTCATAATAAAAAGTTTTTTTTTGTTTTTTTTTTTTTAATTTCAGCGGAAGAGGGAAGTATGTCAGATTTTGTTGATCTCTTTGCAGAAGGACTGATCAGAATGGCAGTAGTGGTGTCTTTCCCACTGATTATAAGAACAAAATCATTGTCCTGTGGGAACAGGAACAGAACAATTGTTTTCTTCTGTTGTGAGAAACATTGCTTTCTTACCAAAGAAGAGAGAGAGAGTGAGGGAGAGAAAGAGAGAGAGAGGTTACTAAGTGTTTCTGAACATTCAATGGAAGCCAGGCTGTGCCAGACACTCTGGTGCATTTCAGTAGTCACACGCGGCCCGGACTTGTCCTTCTGCGGCTTACGGTCTCCTGAAGGAGCAGTGGTAGGACTGGGCCTCGGCTAGGACAGGATGCCTGGCCCCCTGCTCTCTGTGGATGAGGACTTTCTGAGGTAGGGGTTTTCAATCCAAGGCCACGGTGCAGGAATTCTGGGTCCCAAATGGGAGAAGAAAAAGGAGATGGTCCAATGCGATGCGCTGCTCTCTTGTTCCCCCCACTTTTTTAGGGCTTGTGCCTGGCCTTGTCAACCTGGGGAACACCTGCTTCATGAACTCCCTGCTGCAAGGCCTGTCTGCCTGCCCCACCTTCATCAAGTGGCTGGAAGAATTCACCACCCAGTACACCAGGGGTCAGGAGGAGTCCCCCCGACACCAGCGCTTGTCCTTGACACTGTTGCATCTCTTGAAAGGTACCTACCTGGAAATGTAAAGGGCATGCTGTGCATTTTCAAAGCAGCAGCCCAGATGGCAGGCAAAAGGTTAATAGCCTTTATGTAGAAAAAGATCATACCTATCATTATGATAAAAGCACTAAGGGCCCAATAGATAGAGACAGGTATTTTTTTTTTAAATCAAAGCTGTAATCGTTTATTTTAAAACTTGTCAGTTTAGTAAAAGCTTTTTAAGGAAGGAGAAAAATCCACTTCCATTTAAGCATTTTGACTGTAAGAAGTGCTCTGGTTTCACAAACATCAAAGTTTAAAAAGCAAAAAGTGTCTTAGCCTAGGAAATAAGGTAATTCACAAAAGAAATAATACAGATTGTATTGAGATAGATACAGAATGCATCTAACAAACAAAATAAGCAATTTGGCCATCATCAAAGAAATATAAATAACATACTAGTGAGGTACCATTTTTTGGCCTGTCAGCAAATATTGGAAAGTCCACAATCCTGACCAGCTGTTGGGTGACACGTTCATAAATGCTGGTGGTGGTGCAACTTGGGGCAGCCTTTCTGGAAAACAGTGGAACCACACAGTAATAGCTTGCAAAATGTTCAGTACCATTTGACCAAGTAATTGGTGGACGATGATTTACACTAGCCTGCCGTGGAGTTCTTAGGGCAAACAAGTGTGGGAATGGCTCAATACTGGCCCCGAGCTTGGAGAGTCACAGTGTACATGGGCTTGGTAAAGGTTTTAGGAAGCCACCAATCTAACTTCATTTTGAAACCACTTTGTTTGACTGTAGAGCTGGGTTTCCTCCTGTAGCATCTGGACAGCCCCACACGCAGATACCAAAATCTGCAGATGCTCAAGTCCCTTATATGAAATGGTGTAGTGTTTGTGTATAACCTATGTACATCCTCCCATAAGCTTTAAATCATCTCTGTGCTACTTATAATACCTGATACAATGTAACTGCTATGTCAATAGTTGCCGGTGCCGAGCAAAGTCAAATTTTGCTTTGGGGAACTTTCTGGAATTTGTTTTCCTGAATATTTTCTTTTCTGGGGGCTGCACTGTGCAGCAGGATCTTAGTTCCCCGACTAGGGATTGAACCTAGGCCCCTGGCAGTGGAAGCGCGGAGTCTTAACCACTGGACCACTAGGGAATTCCCTTCCTGACTATTTTCAATCCTTGGTTGAATCTGAGGATGCTGAACCAGTGGGTATGGATGGCCGACTATCTGTGCAAAGATAGTCTGTGGTAGTGGGGGGGAAAAGGAAAGAATATGGTTATCCAGCAGTAGAATGATTCAGCAATCAATGGAATGTTGTATACCCATTAAGAATCATCTTTATGAAATGTTTCTGTTTTCTTTTTAATTTGGGAGAGGGCATAGGCTATCCTATTAAGTTTGAAAGAGTGGGGTACGAAATATGGTATAATTTTACTTCAGCCAAAGCAAAAAGTTCCACAGATAAAGGCTGGACAGGAAAAGCCAAAATGTTAGCCATGGCTATTTTGGCATGGTGCAGGTGACAGTTTAAAAACATGAAAAAAAAAAAAACTTTCAATAATAAGCGTGTATTACTCCCATAGTCAGAAAAATATTGGATTTTAAAAACACTCAGCTAAATATTGCTTCACTGAGGTATGATCTCAGCTTGACACAGAAACCTGTATGAAAAGTAAGTTCTGCTCTTCTGTATAAGAGGCAACTTGAAAGAAAAAAAAGGGGCAACTTGAAAATAATTTCTTTTACTGCCCTGTTAAAAAAAAAAAACATACCATCCCAAAGACTGTGTGAAGAACTGACATGTCCACATAGGTGTCATAATGTAGGGTTAGGTGTTGTCCTCCCATTATATCCTTCCTTCTCTGCTTCTGCTTCTCAGTGTCTTTTATTTTGGTTTTTAGAAATAGTTTTTCATTATATAAGTAATTCATGAGTAAATTCTTCTTGTTGAAAAATTAAAGCATTACAGATAAGGCTAAAATTCTCTTTATCACTACCCCAGTCCCGCTCCCTTCCTTCCTTCCCAAAAGTAAAAGATAAGTGTAACCTTCCAGACCATTTTCTGTGCATTTAACTATGTTTCTAAGTACCCACAGAAATGATATATTGTTTTGTTTTTTCATGACCAAATAACGTGATATGTACTAGAAAAATGGCCATTTCATTACTTGTAGCTCTATCTCACTCACCGTTTTTTTTTTTTCTTTTTGTGAGTTTACTGGTCTCATGTATTTTGTCTTCTGTGAACTACCAACTCATATCCTTTGCCCATTTTTAAAAATTGAGGTGAAGGGGCTTCCCTGGTGGCGCAGTGGTTAAGAATCTGCCTGCCAATGCAGGGGACACGGGTTTGAGCCCTGGTCCCGGAAGATCCCACATGCCACAGAGCAACTAAACCTGTGCACCACAACTACTGAAGCCCGTGAGCCTAGAGCCCGCGAGCCACAACAAGAGAAGCCACTGCGATGAGAAACCCGTGCACTGCAACGAAGAGTAGCCCCCGCTTGCTGCAACCAGAGAAAGCCCGTGCGCAGAAACGAAGGCCACATGCAGCCAAAAATAAAATAAATTAATTAATAAATTAATTAATTTTAAAAATTTTTGAGGTAAAATATTCATACTGTAAAATTTACCACCATAACCATTTTCAAGTAAACAGTTCTGTAGTATTAAGTATATTCACATTGTTGTGCAACCATGACCACTATTCGTCTCCAGAAACTTTGCATCTTCCCATATTGCAACTGTGTATCCATTTAAACAATAACTTCCCATTTTCCACTACCCCCAGACCCTGGTAACTACTATTCTATTTTCTATCTCTATGAGTTTGACTGTGTACCATATTTAAGTGGAATCATACAATATTTGTCCTTTTATGTCTGGTTTGTTTCACTTAGCATAATGTCCTTGAGGTTCATCCACATTGTAGCATGTGTCAGAATTTCATTCCTTTTTAAGGTTGAATATGAGTAATATTCTGCTGTGTGTGTATATGTATGTATATACACACTACATTTTGTTTATCCATTTATAGGTCAGTGGATGTTTGGGTTGTTTCCACCTTTTGGCCGTTGTGAATAATGCTGCTGTGGAGACTGGTGTACAGATACCTGTTCAAGCCCGTGCTTTTAATTTTGGGGGGTATAGACCCAGAAGTGGAATTGCTGGATCAAATGGTAATTCTGTTTACTATTTTGAGGAATCACCACACTGCTTTCCACAGCAGCCTTGGCATATTACATTCCCACCAGCAGTGCACAGATGTTCCAGCTCTCCACATCCTCACCAGCACTTGTTATTGTCTGTCTTTTTGATGGGTGTGAAAGTGATATCTCATTGTGGTCTTGATTTGCATTTCCCTAATCATAGGTAATGTTGAGCATCTTTTCATGTGTTTATTGGCCATTTCTAGGGGGGTTTTGTGTTGTTTTGATGAAACGTCTATTCAGATCTTTTGTCCATTTTTAAATTTGGTTTTCTGTATTTTTATTGTTGTTGAGTTTTAGGAGTCCCTTATATATCTTGGGTCTCAAGCCCTTATCAAACATGTGATTTACAAACGTCACACACCTTTACAGCTGCATAGCATCCATAATCGCAAGATATCCCGGTTTACTTAGCCATTTGCTTCTGGTGCCTTGTCTACATAAACAGGCTGCAGTGAACATCCTTGTACATGCCCATCGTGCACATAGGCACGTCTTTCCCTGGGGTAGATCCTGAGAAAGTCATACTGCTGGATTGTAGGGTATGAAAATTAGTAGACGTTGCCACACAGCATTGTAGGCAAAATTGGGCTGAAGGGGACATTCAGATTTTCCTTGGGAGGATAAAAGCTAACAGAAGGGCCGCCTGGGAATGTAGGAGGAAGAAGGAAGGAACAGTACCTCTCGTGACGGGTCTCCTTCATACTGGAGGGTAAAGGTCTGACCTCAGGGTTTATTTGCACTGATAACTGGCTACTGGCTGCCGACGCTGCTGCTTTTCCACTGCAGGTCACCACCCACGGCACGAGCCATGTTCTGAGAGGGGTGGCATTGGCAAAGTTCGGACCCTCCAGAGTCAGAGTCTGAAGTATTCAGAGCTATCTCTCAAGTTCACTGGCTGCAAATCAAGGAGGAGAAACAGGCTGGCTTAGTTTATCTGGAGAATCACTGAGCTCCCAGAAACTGCGCTGAGAGGGCAGGCTCCTGTATTTTTATCTCCTCTGCCCTAGCAGTACTGGCCCAGTGTGATATACTGGTCCATTATAATATGCTGTGGGACGGGGGATGGTCAAGATCAGGAATCAACAAGCTATGGCCCTTCGGCCAAATTTGGCCTACCGCCTGTTTTTTGTTTTGTTTTTTTAAATAACTTTATTTATTTATTTATTTTTGGCTGCATTGGGTCTTTGTTGCTGCGCGTGGGCTTTCTGTAGCTGGCGGCGAGCGGGGGCTACTCTTCGTCGCGGTGCGCGGGCTTCTCATTGCAGTGGCTTCTCTTGTTGTGGAGCACAGGCTCTAGGTGCGCGGACTTCAGTAGTTGTGGCACACGGGCTTAGTTGCTCCATGGCATGTGGGATCTTCCCGGACCAGGGCCCAAACCCATGTCCTCTGCATTGGCAGGCGGATTCTTAACCACTGCGCCACCAGAGAAGTCCCACCGCCTGTTTTTGTGAATACAATTTTATTGAAACACAGCCATGGCTGTTTGTTTACATATTATCTATGTAATATTATTTATGTAATATATAATATGTAATATTATTTATGTAATATATAATATGTAATATTATTTATCTGTCATCTGTGGCTGCTTTTTGTGCTACATGGGCAGAGATGAGTAGTTGCTACAGACACCTGCAAAGCCTAAAATGTTTACTAGCTGACCCCTTACAGAAAAAGTTTGCCAACCCCAATCTAGATGTAATATAAATTCATAAGCCCATCAGACTTTTATTTTTGTCTATTAGGCTTGATTCTACCTTGATTGAAAAGTAAACCACTCAGAAGACTGTTTCAGGCTGCCTCATAGAGCTTGATGTTTTGTGGTGATAATCAGAAACTCAAATGCAAACAAATCCAAGAGAAGGCCTTATGGCCACAGAAGAGAGTCCTGTAGAGAGGGGTTAGGGCAGTGAGTGTAGGGTTGAACCAGATGGTTGTTTAAAGGCCCTCCTGTCCCTCAGAGTTGTGAGTTAAAATCATTTTATTCACTACACATCTTGCAACAGTAAATTTATATTGATGATAGTAATTCAGATATCTGAAAGTCAGTTACTTCATTTAAATGGTGCAACCTCATGAAAAATTACATTCATTCGACAAACACAAAGTGTCTACTAGTGTACTAAGCATTGGGTAAGGCTACAAGGAAGAATAATGAAAGAGATACAATTCCAAGGTGAATTTTACAGTCCTTACATTTTTAATTAGCTTTGACACGTTGTGCTGTGCAGCTTTTCTGGTTAGTTGTCATGCTGGTTCACTTAATAACTGTGCTACCTTTTTTGTTCCCAGCTTTATCCTGCCAAGAAGTCACTGATGAAGAGGTCTTGGATGCAAGCTGCTTGTTGGACGTCTTAAGAATGTACAGATGGCAGATCTCTTCGTTTGAAGAGCAGGTGAACACAACATTCAAAGCAGGTTTCCTTGGAGAATCTTTCCCACTAATGAGGTGGGGCCTGAGCTCCAGAAACAGCTGCATTGCTGCAGCGGGAAGAATAAACGCCAGCATTGACCTTGCAGTTGTCTGACCTGCGTGGACATTTCTGTGACATTTTAGACAGCCTTAGTGTCCCGAGACCAGATTGTGAACTTTATTCCTGCTCTCGCAATCAGGGGAGAGGGAAGGTTCACAGGATAGGGCATGAGCACACAGCTGCCAAAGGGAAAATCTTTTTAGTTCCTGAGTGACTTTGCATTTCAGTGGATGGTGGGGACATCTGGGGCCTATTAGAGAGAAGCAGGTGGCTTTACCTTAGAGGCTCAGAGGTTTGGGTGAGACTCTTTTTTAGACTATACCTTCATTAAAAAAAAAACACCAGTCTTCGGAGGCTGGCTTAAAGTGGCCGCAAACCTTGAGCAGCCGTCATATGCAGTCCCAGGGCCGTCCTTTAGCCACTCCCGCCCCCCTTTTCCACGACTACAGTTTCCTTGTCTTCTTTGGTACTGGCCACCCTCCTCTTCCCCAGAGGACGAGGCTGAGGCTGAGAGAGTGAAGCTCTAGGGACCAAGAATTGCGCTTCCGTTGGTGTACACTTCCGGCGGTCCAACCCCACCGCCACATTTCCAGGCTGGCCCTGGCCAGCGTTGGGTTGGCTGCTTCTGCCTCCCCCAGGGAGCCCCTGGACCAGACCCCCTGGGCTCCCAAAACTGTGGGGCTGAAGCAGGAGGCATGTAAAAACGGAGAAGTGAGGCGGAAAGGCTTCCTCTCTCCCGTCGTCTTTAGAGATGATCTCTGTTTCCACTTTCATCTGAAGCCATGTATGTGTTACTTAAACACAACTTTGAGAGTATCCTATACGTTCTTACAGTACACTTCTCAATTGATCCATTATATGTTGAAATATTTTTCCATTTAGAGAATACTTTTTAAATCCTCCTCTGGTAAGTGGAATTATTTAGCTACATTTTACATTTCTCTAAACTGAGACAGTGACTGAGATTTAGTCCTTAACTCAGATACCTGTCAGCTGAAAAAAAAAGCACAACCTCAAAGTTGAGAATTAGGTTTTCTTTGACAGACGTCCCGAGGGCTTAAGCCCGGGAGGCAGCCTCTCAGATAGCTCTGAGGGACTGCTCCCAAGAGGTAAGGGAGGAGCAGGATATATCAAGTGTTTGCAAAATCAACAAAAACAAAAACAGGTAGTCAGAACATCAGAAGATTACTGTTAATTAAAGAAAAAACAGACATGTCAAGTTAATGAATTTAGCATTTTTCTGTGTAAGGGAAGATGCAAGGGTCTGAGTTCATTGAAATCATTCCTTCGAGATGCCCCTTAGCTGTCTAGGGCCGGTATCCTGCTTTTCTCCATCTTGAATCCCCTCAGAGGACACAGCAGGGGGCGGCTGCAGGAGCCGATGGCTTGGTGGCCAGCAACGTCCTTTGTTTACTGATATGACAGGCGACATTCTTTGCTCACATTCCTTTTCTAAGCCCTGCTCTTCTGTCAAGGACCCACTTAAGTCCCAGTTGCTCCTGGGGAGTATTTCCAGTGTCTGACACTGAGCCTCAGAGTGCCGTAGTATGTGTGGGAAGGAGAAGCATGTCTGTCTCTGGTTCTGTTCCTCTTTGAAGGTACCCAGAACATCTAGCATGGGGCCTTGTCCACACCTTCACTATTAGTGATCTGGTCATCCAACCACTTTTCAGTGTCTAAAGCTAGAGCTGTGGGGTGCTTTGGGCCAGGTATGTGAATTATCTGATTGAATCCTCACCACAGCCCTGTAAGGAGTTACTGTTACTATCCCCATTTTACAGATGAGGACACTGAGGTTCAGAGCAGTCAAGTGACTTGCCCAAAGTCACACAGCTATTTGAGTGACAGAGCCAGGATTCAAGCCAGTCTGACACTAAAGTGGCTGCTCTTCAGCTCTTCGGTGATACTGTTCCTTTTCTCAAGGCCAAGTAATCACATGACTGACGGTGACAGAATAGGTTTTGGATCCGACGCCATCCTGTCTTGGGATTTTTCTCTGTGGTGAACCCTTGCTCATGCTTCATGGGCTGGCCCAGATGCCTGGTCTGTCAAGGTTCCCCGAGCCTTGCAGGAAGAGGTGATCCTCCCTCAGCTCCATGTCCAGGGCTCACTAGTCATAACAGGGCCATAGAATTGCACTGCTACATAGTAGCAAGGCTGCCATGTCTGCCCCTGGGTTGTGAGTCCCTGAGGGCAAGAGCCTTGCCTTACTTACCTTAGACTCTCCATCACTCTCTCGCCAGCTGCTGGTCATAGCCTTAGAGGGGATTCATTTATACGTGCAACAAATGCTTATTGAACGCCGGCCTCGGGAAGGGCCTGCTGAGGGCGCTGGGTGGTAGCAGCAAGCGTGACTTGCAGGGGCCCTGTGCTCAAGGAGCTCGAGGTGTAGTGAGGGTGGGGCTGCAGACCATCCGCAGGTAACTTTAACATGTGCTAAGAAGGTGATGTGAGAAAGTGCGGGGAGGACGGGCGGTGAGATGAGAGGAAAGCGGCAGGGGGACTCCTTTAGAGGGAGCGGCTTCTCTAGGGACCTGAGGTTTCAGCTGAGACCTGGAGACTAAAGAGGAGCGAGGCCCAGGGTGCTGTGGGCGCAGCGTGCCAGCCGGAGGAGCAGAGGCGGGGCAAAAGCCTCGAGCAGCTGCAAGCACATGAGAATTTTTCATTATTGAATTCTTAAGAACGCACAGTTTTTAGTGGCATCGTAGAATTACCTGCGTGTATGTCAGAAATACACCACTCACTGGGGGTCAGTTTGCAGGCTGCTATCAATCCCAGGTTGTCTTTCTGCCTGAATCTCTAGTAGCACTTTTGGTTATTTTGTTACAATAAATTCTCAGCTGTGAAGTCACTGAGGCCCTGGGAGTGAGCCCTTGGAAGTTGTTGGGACTTCCAGCCTAGCCGCCCCCAGGATGTTGTCCCATCCGTGCCAGTGGGGCCCTGTGGCTCCCGGAGGGCAGGGGGGCAGGGGGGGCAGGGGGGGCAGTGGAGGAGAGAGGCTGTGCGGGCTGCAGGGCCTGGGAGGCCGAGGGCTGGAGCCGGGCTTCTGCTCTGCGCGCAGGGGGCGCCACTCGGAGCTTCGGCAGGGGACCGCTTTGGCCCGACCTAACATGTGAACAGGACCACGCTGGCCTCTGTACAAGAGGGGTGCAGGGGGGCAGGGCGGGAGCAGAGAGAGGAAAGCATGGGCGGCCATGCAGACACCCAGGCCGGGGAGGGTCCGGCTCAGGCTGGGGCTGAGGTAGGGCAGATGGAGAGACCTCAGGGATTCAGCGGGTGGTTTGGAGGGAGAGCCTGCGGGGCCGCTGCTGAATGGCCGGGGGTGAGGTTAGGTCAGGGAGGGCTGGTGACGGAGGGTTCCCTGAGGAGCCCTGAAGGATGAGAGAGAGGCGGCCGCGTGAAGGCGTGAAGACCTGGGCGCAGGAAAGACCCAGGTCTGAGGTGGGAGCCGGCTTGGCGCATATCAGGGAGCAAGAGAAGGCCAGGGGCTGGGGCGCGGCGGGGCAGGGAGAAGGTTCTGGGGCCGGGGCGTGTCAGGGCTGGCCAGCCAGCTAAGAAGGGAGCCATTCACCGCAGCAGTGGAGGCCATCGGGAGGTTGAAAGCAGAAGAGAAAAGTCATTTGCCTTTAGAAACAGATCGCTCTGGTGACTGTGGATGGAGCCAAGAGTGGCAGCCCAGTGAGTATCAGCCGCATCAGAGTTCAGGGGGGACGGGCTGCCCATCCCAGGAGAGTCGGGGTGGCTTTGGCTTTTGGGGAGAGGGGCGTTTGAATTGATCCTTAAAAAATAGTCCCCTGCCACATGAGGCAGCAATTCTGCTTCTGGGTGTACGCCCGAAAGAGCTGAAAGCAGGGACTCAGATATTTTGTGTAGCCTGGTTCACAGCAGCATCATTCATGACAGCTGAAAGGCGGAAGCGGCTCACCTGCCCATCGATGGCTGATGGATAAACAAGATGTGATAGGTGTGCATAGTGGAGTATTACTCAGCCTTTAAAAGGAAGGAAATTCTGTGCTACGTCATAGATGAATCGGCATATTGTGCTAAGTCAAACAAGTCAGTCACAAAAGGACAGATACCGTATGATTCCACTTATCTGAGGATAAGCGGAATTCATAGACAACAGAGTAGAACAGTGGGTGCCGGGGGGTGCGGGGGATTGGGGAGTTAGTGTTTAGTGGGCGTGGAGTTTCCATTGGGGAAGATGAAAAAAGTTCTGAAGATGGACGGTGGTGATGGTAGCACAACAGTGTGAATGTGCTTAATGCCAATGAGCTGTACACTTAAAAAGCTTAAATTGGATGAGTGTTTTACCACAATGCAAACAAAACAGTAGTCAGGTAGAGCAGAGGTCAGAGCCATCTCAGTAAAGCTAAAACACGCTCAGAGATGGCTCAGATCAGCGTGAAGCCTGCCCACCCAGCATTCATTCCTTCTCTCTCCCCTTGGGCCTCTCAGTTGAGGGCCTTTACTGGTGAAAATGTCTAGGATGTAACCATTTCCATTTAACGCACTGGGCCTTGAGAAGGTGGGAAGCAAATTCTGCCCACCTTAGCCACAGGGGATCTTCCTGGTGGTCCACACAGGGGTGGTTCTGATGTTGCCGCGGCCTCTTCGGGCCACTCTGAAGAATGCTTTGCCCTTTGACAGGACGCTCATGAGTTATTCCATGTCATTACCTCGTCTTTGGAGGATGAGCGGGACCACCAGCCCCGGGTCACACATCTGTTTGACGTGCATTCCCTAGAGGTAAACCATTAACACACTCAATGCAATGAATGCAGTCTGTGCATATTGAACAGGTACAGGGAATACAAATGTAATTTTCGTGTAACTTTAAACTCAAAAGTAAGATTGGATAAAAACCCAGTAGTGGGAGTGAGGCTGGTGGAGGGTCTTAAACGTCACATTTGGCAGTTGGTGACTTTGGTTAGAGATGTTGAGCTCTTAAAAAATGATTCCCTGCCGCAATTTGTGTTGGGCTTGAGATGAAAGAATGTATTCCCCCCCCCCCATTTAATACAGGAGAAAAAGGAGCCACAGGAATGCTAAATGAATCTTATTTCTCTGGCACATTATAAATGTTAGGGAGTTGATAAAAGTTAATTAGTAAAAATGGGGGAGTATTCCGGAGAGGCAGTATGTTCAGTTGCATTTGGTGAAGGAACAGGTACAGTAACCAACCAGAGAGCATAATTAAGGCCCCTTTTAGGAAGCTTGGTTTAAAGTTGACTTTGAGGGACTTCCCTGGTGGTCCAGTGGTTAAGCCTCCGTGCTTCTAAGGCAGAGGGCTTGGGTTCGATCCCTGGTCGGGGAGCTAAGATCCCACGTGCCAAGCGGCATGGCCTAAAAGTAAAGAAATATATAAATAAATAAAGTTGATTCTGAACTGTGCAGTCAGCACAGAAACTTGTGAGATTTAAGAGTGGGGTGAGGGTGGGTGATCAGAGAGATTGCAGTAGGGTTTTCAGCCTCTCTCTTTTTCGTCTCCTACAGCAGCAGTCAGAAATGACTCCCAGACAGATCACCTGCCACACCAGAGGTAGTCATTTTCTGTTGAACTGTAACACGTGAGATGTGTACTTTTTAGAAATGACAATAATTTGCTTTATGTTTTCTAAAAATAATGTTTTTTCTGGTGACACCCATTCTGACTTGGAGTGTGTGTGCTTGAAAGGAACCTGTGTTTTGGGAACAGTTTTAAATTAAAATGTCCCCCTGGTGAACATCTTGAATTGTTCCATCACACCCGAGCCCTGCTCAGTTTCCTCTGAACGGACTTATTTCTCCCTCAAACTAGGGTTTTTCTTTACCTTCTTGAATTGGTCCTCTGGTGAACTTAATAAGCTGAAACTGCCGTGTCCTCAGCATTTACACTTTGGCCAACTATTCCTGCAAATGATCCCTTCCTCCTTAGAAGGAAATTATTGTTTTCTTAACACTTAAAAAAAAAATGACGTATCAATTCCTTTGCACACTGGTAGTAATGAGGACAATTCTCTTTGGGGTCCATACCGTGTGCCAGGCACCGTAATATCTCATTTAAGCCTCCCAACAGCTCTATGAAGTTGGCGGTATAGAGGATAGTGGGGTCATAATTATCCCCATTTCCAGCAAACTGAGGCTTACAGGGATGAAGTCTCTGGCTCTGGTCACATGGCTAATAAGCAAAGCCAGGACCCAGCCCAGGCTGGCCTGACCTGGAGCCCGTGGTTCCAACTAGCACACCACGCTGCTGTGTTTATTCCGCTAGCCCCAATCCTGTCCCCCGGAAAGCTCGCGTTTTTCAGAACTTGCTTATTCTGATGATTTCAGAAGTTTATCTCACTTTATGGAATGTTCATCAGTGGTATCATTCTTGTGACATCTCAAACATTTGAAGCAAATGTTTGTAAAAAGACATTATCAAACACAAATTTCTTTTTTAAATGTGGCTGTACCTATTATATAGAAACCACATTTAAGGACCTGTGTAAATTCTCCTGTGAAGGGAACTGGTTGTCTTTTTGATGGATTTCAATAAGGGAAGCTCTTTCAGTTTCCTTTTCAGGAACTTTTTTTTTTTTCTAAAGAAGGTGTGTCTACCACATACTAAGAAGGGGGGTGAATTTTGAGGTTGGTGCCAGAGGGCTAGAGGTGGCCTATCCAAAGGTGTTCTGTATTCCAGGGTCACCTCATCCCACATCCAGCCACTGGAAGTCCCAGCATCCTTTTCATGGAAGACTTACTAGTAACATGGTCTGCAAACACTGTGAGCACCAGGTAAATACAATACCAATACTTGATATTTTCTGGCAAGGTTTTCTTTAAGTTAAGATTCATGGGGCTTCCCTGGTGGCGCAGTGGTTGAGAGTCCGCCTGGCGATGCAGGGGACACGGGTTCGTGCCCCGGTCTGGGAAGATCCCACATGCCGTGGAGTGGCTGGGCCCGTGAGCCATGGCCACTGGGCCTGCGCCTCCGGAGCCTGTGCTCCACAACGGGAGAGGCCGCAACAGTGAGAGGCCCACGTACCGCAAAAAGAAAAAAAGATTCATGAAGGATCCAGAGCATGAGGACTGACATTGGTGTCTGGCTTCTGTGATTTTTCTGGGGTCTGTAGGCTTGGTGGACCGACTGCCCACCCTTGGTCAGTGCTGACATATCAGTTGATTCTCAGATGGCATTTACTGTACCAAGAGCATCAGACCCATTGTGATTGGCAGGGTTTTGAGTCCTAAGGTTGGATCTATATCCATGGTGAACACAACAGATTCTAGGGCTGGTTTTTTGGGGTGTGTGTGTGTGTGTGTGTGTGTTTAGCTTTTGAGACTTAAAATTTTTATTATGCAAAATTTTGAGCATGATGCAAAAATAGAGAATTGTACAACTGTCACCTCAGTCAGTTTTAGAATATTTTTCATCACCCACCCCTTGCTCCCGCACACACAAAAAAACCACCCCTGTACCCATTAGCAGTCATTTCTCTTTTCTCCCCACACTCTGTCAGCCCTAGGAAACCACTAATCTACTTTCTGTCTCTATATGTCTATTCTGGACGTTTCATATAAATGGAATCATATGGTGCTTTGAGACTAGCTTCTTTCACTCAGCATAATGTTTTCAGGGTTCTTCCACATGTTGTAGCATGTATCAGTACTTGATTCCTGTTTATTACCAAATAATATTCCATTGTATGGATAGATCACATTTTGTTTATCCATTCGTCAGCTGATGGGCATTTGGGCTGTTTCCACTTTTGCCTTGTTTCAAGTCTTAAGAAACAAATATTTGGTGTTTCGTAATTAAGTATGATGTTATCTTTGAGTTTTCATATTCTCCTTTTATCACACTGAGAAAGTTCTTTTCTATTCCTAGTTTGCTGAGAGTTTTTATCATGACTAATAATTGGATTTTGTCTTGCTTTTTCTACATATATTGAGATGATCTTTTTTTTTTCTTTTATTCTGTTAATATGGTGAATTACAGTGATTGATTTTTCTAATGTTAAACTACCTTTGTGTTTCTGGGATAAATTTCATTTTATTGTGATGTCATTCTTTTTATATATTACTAGATTTGGTTTGCTAACATTTTCTGAAGGCTATTCGTGTTTTATGTTTATGATTTTCTTGGAATGTCTTTCTCAGGTTTTATTATAAGTGTTATGCTAGCCTCATAAAATAAGCTGGGAAGTATTACTGCCTCTATTTCCTCAAGGTCTTTGGGTAATATTGGTATTGCTTTTTCCTTAAGTGTTTGCTAGAATTTGTTTCTTTTTATTTCTTTAGTTCTATTTTTGCTGAATTTCTTTTGAGACTCTGGTATGAGACACATACACATGAATTAATTATGATGAGTTGACTCTTATTGTCATTATAAAATGTCCCTCTTTATCTCTAGTAAGACTCCTTGTCTGGAAGTCTATTTTGTCTGTTTAGTTTCCATCTAACTAGTGTTTCTATGGTATGTCTCTTTCTGTGCTCTTATTTTTTTTGTTTTGTTTTGTTTGTTTGTTTTTTGCGATACGCGGGCCTCTCACTGTTGTGGCCTCTCCCGTTGCGGAGCACAGGCTCCAGACACGCAGGCTCAGCAGCCATGGCTCACGGGCCCAGCCGCTCCACGGCATGTGGGATCTTCCCGGACTGGGGCACGAACCCGTGTCCCCTGCATCGGCAGGCGGACTCTCAACTGCTGTGCCACCAGGGAAGCCCCTGTGCTCTTATTTTTGACCTATCTTTTGTCTTTGTATTTAAAGTGTGGCTTTTGTAGAGAGCATATAATTGGGTCTTGCCTTTTTATCCAGCTTCCTATCTGCCTTTTATTCGGTGTGTTTAGTACATTTACATTTAACGTAGGTATTTATAGGGTGGATTTAGGTCTGCTGTTTTACCGTTTGTTTTCTACTTGTCGCATATAGTTTTTGTTTCTCCGGTCCTCCATTCCTCCCTTCTTTTCGGTTAATTGAATACTTTTTAGTATTCCACTGTAATTCCTCTGTTAGCTTTTTAGCTACACTTTTTTTACATTTGTGTGTGTGTGATTACATCATGCAATGTTAACTTATCACAGTTTATTTAGAGTTAATATCATATTCCTTTGTGTAAAATGTAGGAACATTGTGAAAGTATAGTTCTGTTACCTCATCTTTTGTGCTTTGTCATATATATTATTTACATGTACATACATTATAAACCCCACGACACTGTCATAAAAATTTTTACTCTAAACAGTTATATGTGTTTAAAAGAAATTAAAAGAAAAAAATTTCACGTTTACCATTTTCAGTATTCCTCAGTGCTTTCTGTAGATCCAGGTCCATTTGATGTTTTTCTCCCGTCAGTCTAAAAATATTCCTTCAACATTTCTTGCAGGTCTGTTGACAAATTCACTTAGATTTCATTTATATAAAAATGTTTTTGTTTTGCCCTTCCTCTTTTTGAAGACTGGTTTGGCTGTGTATAGAATTTTGGGTTGATGGTGTTGCTGTTGTTTTAGTTTGGTTACATTTATGTACATTTATGCTTTTCACCAACTTTGAACATTTTTTTGGCCACTATTTTTTTCAAAAAAATGTATGCCCATTCTCGACTTGTTAGTCCATTTGATATTGTTCCACAGGTCACTGAGGCTTGGTTCTTTTTTCTTCAGTCTTTCTCCTCCGTGTCCTTCAACTTAGATAATTTCTATTGACCTATCTTCAAATTTACTGTCTGTCTTTCCCATCTTCAGCCTCTGTTTGCTTGCCCAGTGAATTTTTCATTTTAGTTATTGTTCCTTTTAATTATCTATTTCTTTCGGTTCTCTATAATTTCCATTTCTCTGCTGAGATTCTCTATTTGTCCTCCGCTAGATCTGAATAACTCTCTCTTCCTTTATGTCCTTGGGCATATTTCTAATATACTCCTTTAGGGTCCTTGTGCTAATAGCACCATCCAGGTCCTCACCTCCTCTTCCCTCCACACCATGGCTCACACTTTCTTCTTTCTTTGTACTGTATGTCTAATAATTTTTTAATATTGACACCGTAGTAGAGACTCTGGATTCTGGTATGTCTCTCTGAGAAATAATGAATTCTGTTCTAGCAGGCGGTTGCCTTGGCTGAGCTCAAACTCCAAACCCCCTCTCTCCAACACTGGGCGGCAGAATCTCTGCTCAGCTTTCTCAGCCTCCAGCCGCAGCTTCTTGCTGAGTCCCTGGAGTCTCTTCCGTGTCTGTGTGCTTTAGGGATCAGCCATGGAATAAGGCAGGGCTTATACACAGATTGTAGGGCCTATCCTCTCCTGGCTCCTCTCTTTCTGGGATTTCCTCCAGCCTCTGTACCAGCCCTGAACTCTGTCTTCTGATACCTTAATTCTGTAAGACTGCTGCTTTTTCCCACCCAACACTGAACTGCATGGATTACGGGGTACCCTCAGGCAAAGAAGCCACACAATGCAAATCTCACCCATGGAGGTCCTGTTTCTCCAAGAATTAACTTCTCCATTTCTGCCTGCTTTTGGTAGCCCTCCAGTTGTTCAATTTGTTTTGTTTTGGTCCAGATTTTACAATTGTTATGTCAAGGAGAGTTAGTCTAGCCAACGTACTGTGCCATAATCGAAAGCAGGAACTCTTTTTTAAAAAAATAAATTTATTTATTTATGTATTTGTTTTTGGCTGTGTTGGGTCTTCGTTGCTGCACGCGGGCTTTCACTAGTTGTGGTGAGCGGGGGCTACTCTTCATTGTGGTGCGCGCGCTTCTCATTGCGGTGGCTTCTCTTGTGGAGCACGGGCTGTAGAGCACAGGCTTAGTAGATGTGGCACATGGGCTTAGTTACTCCACGGCCTGTGTGATCTTCCCGGACCAGGGTTCGAACCTGTGTCCCCTGCATTGGCAGGCAGATTCTTAACCAGTGCACCACCAGGGAAGTCTGAAAGCAGGACCTCTTCACCCTGTTTTATCATTTGTTGTTTTGGGGCTTTTTTTGCAGTTAATAATATAACGTGCACATCTTTCCATATAATTATGTGTAGTTCTACTACACTATTTTTTTTTTTTTTTTTTGCGGTACGCGGGCCTCTCACTGTTGTGGCCTCTCCCATTGCGGAGCACAGGCTCCAGACGCGCAGGCTCAGCGGCCATGGCTCACGGGCCCAGCCGCTCCGCGGCATGTGGGATCTTCCCAGACTGGGGCACAAACCGTGTCCCCTGCATCGGCAGGTGGACTCTCAACCACTGCGCCACCAGGGAAGCCCCTCTACTACACTATTTTAAATATATAGTATTCCATTCTATAATATATGGACATGATATAATTTATTTAATCATTCCCTAGAATTTTCACCCATTCACATTTTGCCATCATAAATGATGCTGTGATAACCACATCCTTGTAGTTATATTATCCATGGTTATTTCCTTAGGATAGAAATCCCAAAATTGCTGGGACAGGTAGGCTATTGTATAGTTTTTCCAAGATATCCTTTAGTATTATTGTAGTTCTTATGTTTACAAGGTTGTTCTTAATAGAATTTGCTTCTAGGTAAGTACATTATGTTTGACTATGTTGCTGTTGGGCATGTAAATATTAAACTGTTTTATAGGCATATATCTTCCCATCTATAAAGCTTTGAATTGAACCTAAGTCCTTTCTGGTTTTTCTGCAATATGTGTTTCAGAGTCCCGTTCGATTTGATACCTTCGATAGCCTTTCACTAAGTATTCCAGCTGCCACATGGGTATGTACTGATCTGTGGTTTACTTGGGGTCTGTTTTGGAGACATTTGAATCTGAAAGGGCTTTGAGACATTTCGTGTAGCTCAGCTACCACACATGACTCAGACACATGGTTGGTTGAACCCATCTTAGTTTTAATCTGTGGTACCATGGCCTGTCCTGGGGGGAGAAGGTGGGCATTTTCTCTCTTGCTGCAGAAATTTTGGCTTTTTTTTACACACACACACACACACACACACACACACACACACACACACACACATTAATCTCAAATTCAAAGCTATCTACAAGAACATGGAAGCCCATAATTTTCTGCAGTGTTATGTCCTCATACCCTTGAATCCATCCATAAGAGCAAATCCAGGATGCTCTGGGCTCCCCATTTGTTCAGGAAACACCCAGTTGTGTCTGTGAAGCTTCACTGCCTGCCTAAGCAGAATAAAGCTCTGGGCTTCACACTGTTAATAGTTTCAGTCTAGCTCTCCTTGAATTGTAATCATGAATGTTCTTCTTGTGCTGTAGGGTCATCCACTGACCCTGGACCACTGCCTTCACCACTTCATCTCGTCAGAATCCGTGCGGGATGTCGTATGTGACAACTGTACAAAGGTATGGCTTTAACCCCAAGTGCCATTTCCTGAGCCGGCCCACGTGTGCTGATACAGCGCTTCCCACACCGTCGGCCCTGAGCTCTGCCGACTACCCCCAGAGGCTCTCTGCAGCCACAGCCACGTCCATCTAAGTTGCTGAGGAAATTGGCAGCCCACGGACCAAATATTTTTCCCAGATGAGTTTGGTTTCATCCACAAAATGTTTAAAGAAAAAAGTTTGAATGCCATGCTTTGAGGTGGGACAGGCCTGCTCCAATTCACTGCAGTCCCCTCCGCACCCACCTGTTTCACATCTGCCTCAGCTGAGCGACCTGCCCAACTCCCCCGAGCAATTAAACATCACCCTCTGAATTAAGAGGAACTGTGGGGGCCAGAAATTTTGAAGACAAAGAACGAAACAGATGACATGCTAGTGTCAGTTTCAGTGCGGCCTCTTTACTTCTTTTGCCTCCACGGTCACCATGAGTTAATGACTAAAAGAGTGAAGACAACTCACAGATAATTGGGCAGCTGAGTTCCTTCAGCGGGTGGACGTCAAGTGCCCAGTGAATGCACTTGTAACGCCAGCGAGACCCACAGCTGTCCCTAGGGGTCCTGTTTCAAGAATTTCTGCAGAGGGACTTCCCTAGCGGTCCAGTGGTTAGGACTCCGTGCTTTCATTGCCGAGGGTGTGGGTTCGATCCCTGGTCGGGGAACTGAGATCCTGCACGCTGCGCGACGCTGCCAAAAAAAAAAAAAAAAAAAAAGAATTGCTGCAGAGACATGTTTCCTTTATTTCAGATTGAAGCGAAAGGGACGCTGAATGGGGAGAAGGTGGAACACCAGAGGACCACATTTGTCAAACAGTTAAAACTAGGGAAGGTGAGCCCATGCCGCATGCCTGGCCGGCTCTGCTCCCGAGGGCCCCCCGGGTCCCACTCCCGACCTGCGGCTCTTTCCGTCTCTCCCACCCGCAGCTCCCCCAGTGTCTGTGCATCCACCTCCAGCGGCTGAGCTGGTCCAGCCACGGCACACCCCTGAAGCGGCACGAGCACGTGCAGTTCAACGAGTTCCTGATGATGGACATCTACAAGTATCACCTCCTCGGACACAAACCCGTTCACCACAGCCCTGAGCTGCACAAGAAGGCAGGGCCTGCGCTGGAGCTGCAGGACGGGCCAGCAGTCCCCAAGCCAGGTGCCTGCCCGAGGGGCCAACGCAGCTGGAATTTGCGGGTTCCTTGTGCCACAAGGGCCAGGCTCGCCCGACGGCTGCTTAAATTCTTGAGAACAGCAGGATTGGGGGTGGGAGAGGAAAGGTTTTGTAAAAGAGGTTTAAATGATACAGTCATGAGATGTCTAGTTTTTGAAAACTCTCTTACAAATGAAAAACTATAGGCAGGAAAGCAAAAGGTTGCTTTCTGGTCTTCGAAGTGACTAAACAATAATTGGCTCAACTCATTCCAGTGAATTTCTTCTCTTTTCTTCTCCCAGTACAGTCACCTCGTTTAGACAGGAGCTGTGGGGAGGAATGTCCTGGCTGAAGGTCCCTGAACATCTTATTTGGGTTGATACTTCTTTGCTGAATTGCTTTTTGTCTGATCCCGTTACCATCCTCCCTTGAAGCTAATTATTGATCGGGTCCCAGTGAAGCCAGGTAGCTATTATCACTCTGTCTCACTGAAGAGAAAACCGAGGCTCCCAGAGGCTGATTTGGTCCAGGGGCAAACAGCAGATGGGGGATCTGGTACTGGAATGAAGTGTCGGGACAGTTTTTGTTTTGTTTTGTTTTGTTTTTTGGCTGTGTTGGGTCTTCGTTTCTGTGCGAGGGCTTTCTCTAGTTGTGGCGAGCGGGGGCCACTCTTCATCGTGGTGCGCAGGCCTCTCACTATCGCGGCCTCTCTTGTTGTGGAGCACAGGCTCCAGATGCGCAGGCTCAGTAGTTGTGGCTCGTGGGCCTAGTTGCTCTGCGGCATGTGGGATCTTCCCAGACCAGGGCTCGAACCCGTGTCCGCTGCATTGGCAGGCGGATTCTCAACCACTGCGCCACCAGGGAAGCCCCGTCAGGACAGTTCTGTAAAGGTGTTGTATGTAATATGTTCAGTTCTTTGTAAATGAGGAAAACTCACCGACTTTCAAGGCTCCAAGCCTGAACTCACCACCCGTGTGCCAGGACTGTCTTCTCTGCACCCCAGACTTTCCCCACCTAACACCCCTTACTACCATTATTCTTTCCTACATCCATTTGTGTGGCCTGGCAGGACATCATTCACAGGGAGTCCGAGCTTTGTCCTTTCTCAGAAGATCAATAGTTTAACATTGGGAGCAGCTGGGGTGGGAAGAGGGCCCAGTTTCAAATCCAGGACCTCCTTGCCCTGGCTTCCTCTTCTCCCTGGCAGGGGTGCAGGTCTTTAGCAAACAGGGCTGGGAATCTCAGAGACTCACAGAGTTGTCAAAGTGAGCAGGAGGCTAGGAGCTGGGTCCATTTTTCCTATTTGGGGATTAAAACAGGCAGAGACAAAAAGGAAGTTTTATGAATCAGCATAGGACAAAATCACGTATCTGTTCTTCCTCTGTAGCCTTACTGGGCAGTTTAATTTCAAGCTAATCCAAAGCACGTCTTGTTTACCCAAAGCTGCTGCTCACTTTCATTGCCTTTGGCCTTTTTCTCTTGCAGTTCGGAGTCACCCGGGGGGCCCCAAAACACAGATTTTCATGAACGGCGCCTGCTCCCCATCTTTCTTGCCCACGCTGCCAACCCCGATGCCCTTCCCCCTCCCAGCTGTTCCTGACTACAGGTGAGCCACTTTTTAGACGCATATACCTCATTCACTGATGGCTTTAAAAATAAGAATTATAAAGTCCATAAAATGTAAATGTTATTGTATGTGTGTATACATGTACATATGTATGAAAGTATGTACATAGAATATAAAGAAAGAAACTTTTAAAATTTTGGGGACACCACCTAAAGATAGATCACCAGTTAAATCTTTATCTTCCACTCTGTAAAGTTGTGTGTGTGTGTGTGTGTGTGTGTGTGTGTGGGTGGGTGTGTGCACGCATATACTACACAACATACATACACTCACAGAATGGACAGTTTACCAGGCCAGTAAATACAGGTCTCTATTTCAGTGGTTGCATAGTATTCAGTTGTATAGCTGTATACAGCTATACAACTATATATATATATTATATATAGCTGTATACAGCTATATATAGTTGTCAGTCCCCTATTGTTGAACATCTAGGATTTTTCACTCTTTGCTTTTTTTTTTTTTTGCTGTACGCGGGCCTCTCACTGTTGTGGCCTCTCCCGTTGCGGAGCACAGGCTCCAGATGCGCAGGCTCAGCGGCCATGGCTCACAGGCCCAGCCGCTCTGCGGCATGTGGGATCTTCCCGGACTGAGGCACGAACCCGTGTCCCCTGCGTCTGCAGGTGGACGCTCATCTACTGCGCCACCAGGGAAGCCCTCCTCTTTGCTTTTGCCTCTAAACCTTCCTTGTTGTATTTGTAAACCACTGGCATTTGTTCCTACCGTTCAGCTCCTCCACGTACCTCTTCCAGCTGGTGGCAGTTGTTGTCCACCACGGAGACATGCACTCGGGACACTTCGTGACCTACCGACGGTCCCCGCCTTCAGCCAAGAACCCTCTCTCCACCAGCAACCAGTGGCTGTGGATTTCTGACGACACTGTCCGCAAGGCCAGCCTGCAGGAGGTGCTGTCCTCCAGCGCCTACCTGCTGTTTTACGAGCGTGTTCTTTCCAAGATGCAGCACCAGAGTCAGGAGTGCAAGTCTGAAGAATGACTCTGCCCTGGCCCCGAAGCTAGAGCTGATGGCTCCGTCCAAGCTGTGTGCGTGTGCGTGTGTGTGTGCTGTGGTGTATATGTGCAAGCAGCCCCACTAGAGTCCTGCAGCCTTCTGGCGTGTTCTAAGAGCAGGCTCCACACAGGAGCTGGTGGCCCCGATTCAAATGAGGTCAGGCTCCCCGCACAGCTCTGCCCGTGCGCACCAGGGCAGCGGTGCCGGGCTAGGAAAAGTCATTGTGTCTAGAGCGTGTCTTGTCACTCACCTGATCCAGGTAATTAAAAGAAACCAGACTCCAGAAGGCACCTCTTTTAGATTCTGATACATTAGGTGTTCTCAGAGGGGAGTTAACTTTGTCTGATCCTCCAGTGTTTCAGCATAGATCTTTTATTTTTAATAAGCAGTCCCATAAAAATGGTTGAATTAGTGAAATTACTAAAGGCAACAACTTCGAAGAAAAAGTGCCTTTCACTCTCAATTGCTTTCGTAGCATGTCCCTTCTGGAAAATACACCTCATCTGGGAATCATATAAACAATTTTTGAAAAGCTCTGTACCTTCCAAAGTTACTGAATGGAGAGCAACAGAACAGTTAAAAGACTGCCTGATGCACACCCGCCTTCCCCTTTTATATGTCTTTTTCTAAACTTTCGATTCTTTATATGTAGTAAAAGTTCATGTGCCAAATCTGTCCCTCGGGGAAATTCTTTCTCTACTTTGTCAGTTACAAGTGACCAGCTTTCTCTTTGCTGTTATCTTTTGTATCCTGGACTCTGAGGTGTGATTATCGCATATTATATAACTGTGTGAACAGCCAGAACACCTACAACTCCTCCGCTCTGTAGAAAACCCTTTCTCACACAAGGACCCCACGGTAGACAGCTGTTCTCATCTATTTATTTATTGCCCATGAAGAGCTCCTGAGGTTTACAGGTGGAGCCAGGGGCTGTGTCAGAAAGACAATCCTGGCCTCCATTTGAGAGCTGGATTCTGAAAGAAGGGCACTGACCTTGGGGCTGCTGCCTCTCTGGACCTGTTTCCTCATCTGTAAAGTGATGAGTTAGATTCCATGACCATCCAAGTCCAGCCCTTCCCACAAAAAAGAAGTTTAAAAAAACTTTTTTTTTTTTTTTTCCCGGTACGTGGGCCTCTCACTGCTGCGGCCTCTCCTGTTGCGGAGCACAGCCTCCGGTTGCGCAGGCTCAGCGGCCATGGCTCACGGGCCCAGCCACTCCGCGGCACGTGGGATCCTCCCAGACCGGGGCAAGAACCCGCGTCCCCTGCATCGGCAGGCAGACTCCCAACCACTGCGCCACCAGGGAAGCCCTAAAAAAACTTTTTGAACATAAAATTATGGCTGATATCTAGTACTGTCATTCTGTTCTAGGTCCATATTCTAAATGTATTCGTTTCCAGTAGCCTCATACAAAAGGCCTCTCTTGGGCATCCTCCCCTCTCTTCAGGTAAGTCTAATGAAGGCAGCCCAGGGCCGAAGGAATTTTGATGACATGGGGTATCTATGTTTTAGCTAGGCTCTTTTATTTAAAACAAAAAACAAATGCAGACTGACTCTTGAGAGATAAGATTTGGAATCAGACGCGTCCAAAAGGTCACCTGAGGTCAGGCTGAGGACTGTGCTTCCCCTGGTGGGGACAAGCTGGCAGACACTTCCAGACAAGGCCTTGGTATCAGCTGAAAGCGCTAGAGGCCCAGGTGATCCCATTCCCCCAGGCCCAGCGTGCATCCTGAGGACTCGGAACTCTCGCTATTGACAGAACGGACTGTGAAGTTCTCCAGGCCACACACCTCAGGGAGAAAGGAGCCGCACAAAGCTTCTGGTCTGTTCACAGCAGATGTCCCTTCCTGACTTCTTACAGACCCCGGCTTAGACAGTGAACGGCACGTCCCCGTGGTACCCGCGGTCTGGGGGAAACAAATGCTCAATCACGTGACCTTAACCTGCCTGGCAAAGTTGTAGCTTTGAGCAACCGCTGCTCTGCCGCTGCTTACACTTTGCAACCTGCCATTAAAGAGAGATGCCGGGCATGAATGGGGCTCATCCTTTTAGTGTTCAGTTGTAAGCAGATCTTTGGTCGGAGGGATTGAGCCACGGTTGTAAATGTGAATGATCTCCGTGCAAAGTCTCTTCCCCTGACTTAAAGGTGACTTTCTCATTTCTTGTGAATCATTAGACATTAAGTAGCAGCCAAATACTCTTACTTCTAGCTTTAAGTTATTTACAAAGTCGCTTCTTTCTGCAAAAACCTAAGGTAAACTCGTAGTTTATGCCATAATAACTGCTGATTTATGTTTTTGCTAAAGGTACCTTTTGTATCTGCTGTGTATTATAGCAATAAAAGAATCATTTTGTTAGGAAAAAAATCAACTGGTATTCTTTCATAATTCACCGACTCGATACAAACATCCTTTCTGAGTTCAGCATTGTATGTAAGAAGCCCTGCGCTTGGGTTAAACCTTTTCTGTGTTCCCTGTTGGTAAAGGAAATGCCAGCCCCCTCTTGGAGCAGAGAAGGAAGGAGCTAACAGAAGTACTAGCTGTTAAAAACGTTTTTACTTTGTAATAGGCAGGATTTTCCGAAATGTCAGGTTGACCCGGGGAGCCAGAATCTTCTTTCGGACGGGGAGACTGTGGTACCAGTGAGTGTTGGTTGGGTGGTTCATCATAAGTAAGCTTCCGTGGGCCAGCTGGAGCCTGACCACCCCCAGCCTCCGGGAGGGGTGCTTCCCCCGGGAATCCTTATGCCGGAAGAAGAAGTCTCTGCAAGCCCCAAAGGAGACAGAGGCGATGGGGCTCCCAGGAGCCAGCTCTCTCTCATCGTCTCGGTGCTCACCAATGTGGTCATGGCCATCTTTGTACCTGCAGTGAGAAAACAAGCAGAGTTCACAGAACAGCCCTCTGTGGAAACACGCCCACACCCAGAGCCCTCGTTTGCCTGCAGGGAAACAGTGCCACGAGCACAGGTTTCTGCAGGGGCTGGAGGGCTATATCTGGTCCACAGATGAGGCAAGCCTTTCACTTTGTTATCAGCCCTCTTTGATCACGCTTTAAAACCAACAGGGAATTCCCTGGAGGTCCAGTGGTTAGGACTCTGCGCTTCCACTGCAGGGGGCCCAGGTTTGATCCCTAGTCAGGAAACTAAGATCCCACAAGCCATGTGGCATGACCAGGAAAAAAACAAACAAAGCACACCAACAGAGGCCAAACACGAGTCTTAGAGTTCTCCTGCAGGGTTCGTATGTGTAAACCTTCATGGCGTAAGACGGTCTCTCCCTACACTTAAAACCCGTATTCCAGGCTTCCCTTGTGGCGCAGTGGTTGCGAGTCCGCCTGCCGATGCAGGGGACGCGGGTTCGTGCCCCGGTCCGGGAGGATCCCACATGCCGCGAAGTGGCTGGGCCCGTGAGCCATGGCCGCTGAGCCTGCGCGTCCGGAGCCTGTGCTCCGCTACGGGAGAGGCCACAACACTGAGAGGCCCGCGTACAGCAAAAAAAAAAAAAAAAAAAAAAAAAAATATTCCTCGCGCAGTCTGGCCCCTGCCGGCCTCTGAGCTCATCACTGCTTTCCAGCACCACCAGCAGGATTTCCACTCGAGACACTCCAAGCTCCCTCTGCTCTCCCTCCAGGTGCCTGTGTGGCTCCCACTCTCTCTCGGTTTAGTTATCAGCTCGGACGTCACCCCTCCGTGAACCCTCCTCTAACCATCTTCCCTTAAACCCAGAGCTCTCAACCAGGGTGACTCTGCCCACCACGGGGCACTAGGCGATGTCTGGAGACATTCTGGTTGCTCTGACCAAAGTGACCCCTGAAAAAAATGCACAGTCTAAAAGCTGAGAATTATGTTTCATTCCGCGGACAAAACTGAGGACTTAAGCCCAGGAGGCAGCCTCTCAGCCAGCTCTGGGGGACTGCTCCGAAGAGGTAAGGGGGGGAGCCGACAAAACACGGTCGTTAGAACATAAAAAGATTACTGATAATTAAAATAAAACCAGACATCTCAAGCTAATGAATTTCGTGCCTTTCTGTGTATGGGACAGTCTGGGCTCACTGAAATCATTCCTTTGAGATGCACCTCAGCTCTCTGGGGTCAGTATTCTGTCCTTTCCCAGCCTGAGTCCCCTCAGGAGGCACCACTGGTGGTGGCTGCAGGGGCTGAGAGCTTGGCAATGGGTATGTCTCCATCCTGAGTTCCCTCAAGGCTACAGTGGCTTGATGGCCCTGCATCCTTTGTTGGATGACATGGCAGGCAACGTTTTTCATTCACAGGGTGCTACTGGCATCTGGTGGGTGGAGGCTAGGGATGCTGCCCAACATCCTGCAATGCACAGGTCAGCCCCAGAAAGAGGATTATCTGGCCCAAAGCATCAGGAGTCCTGCTGTTGAGAAACCCAGACTCCTTCCTCCCAGCCGTTCTTAGATCAGCTTGTTTAATTTTCTACGAGACACTTATCAACGTCTGAAGTTATCTTGTTCACCTGTTCATCAGTTTGCGGCCTCTCACTCCCGCCATGGTGAGAGCTCCATAAAGACTAATTGCTTGTGTTCCACTACTACTCCCCTAAATACACTGAAGAATTATTTGTTGTACAAATGAGTAAAGTACGGTGGAATCCTAAACTCTTCTTTTTGGAAGAGACAGGTTTATAAAATTCAGTCCACTGTCCTAAAAAGTAAAACAGTTAGGGTGTCACCTGTTGACAAGCACGAAGTTGAAGTTCTGTCCAGTCACTACAGAAATGCGATCCCGGATGCGCTCTAGGACAGGGACCCAGGGCTTTGGAGACAGAGTAAGGCCTGAAAAGGTGTAGGTCAGCCCAGCGTCGCCGTATGTCGCCTGCTTCCTTGGGACATTGTGCCACTTCCCAAACACCTGGACCCTGGCCAGCGCACCTGTGCAGGGGAAACATGGCAGCGCCTCAGACAACCCACACTCACTCCTTGAGTATTCAGAAAAGGAAGTAAAACAGGAATAACATCTAATACCCCGACCAGGGACCCCCCTCCTCAAAAATCATTGTGGGTCGCCCAAAACGTTCATGTAAGGACAGTGATTTTTGTCCAACACTTGGAGAAACACAGCCCTAGTCCAAGTTTTTAATAAAAACACCTTAATTGCTCACTAGAACCATAATATAGAGGCTGAAATTGGAGCAAAATGTAGTTAGGTTACACGCTAGCACGGTGATTTTGCCAGCTCTGGGGACAAAGGGCATCGATGGAAGATGGTGCTAATGAAGCTCAGGATGGAGGCTGGGTCTCCCGTGGGCATTTCTACGTCTCCCCGTCCCTGTGCTCTGCCACCTTGCAGCTGTTCTCAGTGTGTGGTCCCCGGATCAGTAGCACCCGGAAACTCTAGACACTAGACTGCAGGGGCAGGGCAAGCAATGGTGTTCTCACAAGCAACAAAGTCCTCCAGGTGATGCTGAGAACCTCGGGCATAGGAATTACCTGGTGATTTACCATCTCTCCGCTCTCAGCGGACAGGAGATCCCTGTTATTACGTCTGTATCCCAAGCACCCAGCAAGTTGCTTGGCCCAGAGGTGCCCGTAATATGTGTTGAGTCAATTAACAAACTCATCCGTAATTAATGGCTCCTGGGTTCAGATTTCCCTAAACACGGACCACTAGTTTTATCCAACAAGCCTTCCACACACACCCCACCGCCCCCTGCTTACCTGTAAAATATTCCACTTCTTTCTCCAACTCTTGGAAAATCTCATCTGCTTCGGCTTTGCCAAACAGGACTGTGTAATCGCAGTCCAGGCCCTCGGCTCCAATGTGCCTCCAGCTGAGGCCTGCCGGGTGGACTCCATTCCCCGGGGCTGCTCTCCTGGGCTTTTTCCTGCTGGTTCCCTCCTCTTTTGCCAACCCTGCTGGGTCTCCTCCGGTCTGCTCTTGCCCCCTCTTTCCCATAAGGCCCCTGACAGCCCCTTTCACCAGGAATCTGTCCATCTAGTCTCCACAAAGCAAACACCTGGTAGCCAGTGGCCAGGCCAAGGGAGAGAGAGAGATTGCCCAGGCTCTGTCCCAAATGCCAAAATCCACTCTGCAAAGTGGTCTCACAGTGGTATTCCTCCAGCTTTTAAGTTTCCATTTTAAAGTTTAACACCATGTCCTATAACGG
Organism: Lipotes vexillifer; assembly: GCF_000442215.2. Lineage (NCBI taxonomy): Eukaryota > Metazoa > Chordata > Mammalia > Artiodactyla > Lipotidae > Lipotes > Lipotes vexillifer. The sequence continues at coordinate 1,866,677 of NW_006773295.1, read as the reverse complement.
AAGTAAGAGGAGGTTAAAGCTGGAAGGATCCCTCCCACACCTGGGTAGGTATTAGAATCAGCTGCCTAGCTTGCAAAACCCAAGTGTGCCTGCCCTCCACCCGCAAACATCCGAAACACCCGACCCCTGGAATTCACACGCCAAATGGCAAACTTGGAAACTGCAACCCAAATCCTCACTTTACATATGGGGAAACTGACACACTGAGAGGGGGAGAGGTTTGCTCAAAGTCACCCAGAAAAGCATGTCTCTCTCTCCCTTCCACCCTGCAAAGGACAGGCTGGGGGGTGGGGGGTAGATAACTGGCCGGCCTCCCACTTAAGTATTAAAACAGGTAAGTATTGCGATTCTTACACGGACAAGATTCTAAATCTAAATGTAACAACGGTTAAACGTGGTCATACACCAGCACGCCGAATTCTGATCGAAAATAAGAATTGTAACACGTGCGGGGGGTGGGCGGTGCCGAAGGTACTCTTTAAAATCTCAACTCCCGCGAAGCTCCGCTTCTCCCAGACACTGTAGAAATGTCCTGCCGGAAAGAGGAAACACTTACCCCCTCCACAGAACTACTTCCGGGTAGATTTCAGCCGCGAACTGGAGAAAATCCAGGCAAATCTGCAGCACAAAGCGGTGGGCGGCCTCCGGGCGCCACCTGTTGGTCCTCCGGGCGCGCTGCAAGCACCGCAGTATTTCTGGGTAACGTTATTTGTTCCGCAGCAGTGCAGGGTCCCCGGTGGTCGGTATCATCTCTCCCTGGGAATTAATTTCGTTTCCTGACAGGGAGTTGGGCCAACCAGCATATTGTCGCAGATAGGAGCACGAATTCTGCAATCAGACCCCGTAACTTCCATTTCTGTCTCCTCAACTGTAGCTGTGCGGCTCCTACAGGTCACTTAACCCTTCTGGGCTTGAACTGCCTTCTCTAAACAGTGGGGACTACAAAACCTGTGCCATGAGAACACCATGAGGAGTAAATGAGAGGATGTGTGAGAAGGGCTTCTGTGCTTCAAACAAATGTCAGCTTTTATTATCACCAATTTTTATTTACTCCCTCGCGGACAATGGAATGAAAAGAGGTTGGGGGCTTTGTTTTGAATCTTCTTAGCATCCAGCTCTGCAAATTTTGACAAAAGTAAACAGTTGTGTGACCACACCACAATCAAGATCTAGAATTCCATCATCCCATAAAATTCCCCCAAGTCTCCTAGTTATCAACTCGCCCCCTTACCCAGCCCCTGGCAACCACTGATGTATTTTCTGTCCCTAGAGTTTTACCTTTTCCAGAATTTCTTGTAAGTGAAATGATACAATATATAGGCTTTGTGTCTGGCTTCTTTCACTTAGCCTAACGCTTTTAAGATGTATCCATGTTGTTCGTATCAGTTTCTTCCTTTTTATTGCTGGTAAGCTGCCCTTGTACTCATGCCCTACAATTTGTCCACCTACTTGCCACTTGAGGGGCATTTGGGTTGTTTCCAGTTTGGGGAAAATACAAATAAGGTCACTATATCTATTCACGTACAAGCTCTCAAGTGAATATAGATTCCAATTTCACTTGGGTAAATATGTAGGAGTGGGTCGCAGGGGCGCATGGTAAGAGTATGTGTTACTTTATACAAAGCTGCCAAACTTTTTCACAGTGGCTTTTATTTTCTTATTTTAAAAATAATTTTAAATTATGAACATCTCTTCATCTTACACATCAAGCTCCTTGTCCTAGGCGCTGGAAAACAACAGTAACAAGAATCAAGTCCCTGCCCTCACCCAGGTTACCTGTTGGAGATGGAGACAGAAATAAACAAGGAGAGAATAAATAAGATTATTTTATTTTATTTTGGCCACACCACAAGGCATGCGGGATCTTAGTTCCCTGACCAGGGATCAAACCCGTGTGCCCTGCAGTGGAAGCGCAGAGCCTTAAGCACTGGACCTCCAGGGAATTCCCAATAAGATCATCTTAGATAGTACAGAAGCTGTAAATAGCGTGAGCTGCTAGAAAGTGGGGCAGGAGGAGAAGGCCCTTCAGAGGCAGGGTCTTGAGCTGAGACCTGAGGTTTTCCAGGCAGGGGGACAGTGCGTGCAAGGTGTAAGACCACACAAGGGACAGCTGGGTATGCCTGGTGACTGTGCTGAGAACCAGACTCATCATGTCACAGCAGCTGGGCTTCCATGAGAGTGCGAAGCAGCCTTGCCAACTGGTAAGAGGCAGGGATTTTTTTAAAACCATTTTTAAAAGTTGAAGTGTAGTTAATTTACAATGTTGTGTTAGTTTCAGGTGTACCACAAAGTGATTCAGTTACACATATATACATATATTCTTTTTTCAGATTATTTTCCATTATAGGTTCCACTGAATATAGTTCCCTGTGCTATACAGTAGACCCTTGTTTATCTATTTCATATATAGTACTGTGTATATGTTAACCCCAAACTCCTAATTTATCTCTGCCCCATCCCCTCTGGTAACCATAAATTTGTTTTCTATGTCTGTGAGTCTATTTCTGTTTTGTAAATACGTTTATTTCTATCATGTTTTTAGATTCCACATATAAGTGATATGATATTTGTCTTTCTCTGACTTCACTCAGTATGATAATCTCTAATGTTGCTGCAAATGGCATTATTTCGTTCTTTGTTATGGCTAATATTCCATTGTGTGTATATACCACAGCTTCTTTATCCATTTATCTGTCAATGGACGTTTAGGTTGTTTCCATGTCTTGACTATTGTAAATAGTGCTGCTATGAACATTGGGGTGCATATACTTTTTCGAATTAGAGTTTTTTCCCTATATATGCCCAGGAGTGGGATTGTTGGATCATATGGTAACTCTATTTTTAGTTTCTTTAGGGAACCTCCATACTGGTCTCCATAGTGGCTGCACCAATTTACATTCCCACCAACAGTGTAGGAGGGGTTCTTTTTCTCCACACCATCTCCAGCATTTACTACTTGTACACACTTTAATGATGGCCATTCTGACTGGTGTGAGGTGATACCTCATTGTAGTTTTAATTTGCATTTCTCTAATAATTAGAGATGTTGAGCATCTTTTCCTGTGCCTGTTGACCATCTGTATGTATGTAGAAGCAAGGATTTTATTCCAAACATATTTGGAAACTATAGGATTTTAACCTGGGGATTATTATGGTGTAATTTACATTTCAAAAAGATGATTAGGTAGGAAAAGAGAAGACCCGCTGGGATTGTAGTTAGTAGAACAGAGGTGGAGAGCAGCATTTGAATTTGGGCTTTATTATGGAGATAGACCCAAGAGGACCTGTCCACAGTTTGGATGTGGGTCGGGAGGGAGAGGGGAAGAATCCCAGGTGTATGGGGATGTCTTTCAGAAGATGACTAGTTTGGAGTTTAACCTTTATGACCTCTGTTAAAGTCTCCCACAAACCTTACAGGTTAGGCCTCTAGGCCTTAGTTGTCGTCAGTAAAACAGGTTGTGAAAATTGGACAACTAAAAGCAAAACAATTACTATTTTAAAGCTAATTTCACTCCCACAAAAAACCCTACGGGGCGGGTACTTTTAAGTTCTTTCACCGACTGAGAGGTGGAGGGACTTGCCCAAGGCAGAGGTATGATGGGTGAGAAGAATGAATGAAAGAGTAAACATCTGAGTGAATCGACCTACGGAACCCCGCCCACTCTAAAGACCTTTCTGAGCCCCACTCGCCCAAGGGACCTTGCCCAGCGGCCCCTCCCACACATGCGCACTAGGCCCTCCGCTGCCCCCTCGCCCACACCCCACCCCGGTCGGAGCATGCGCGGGTTGTTTGGCGCCAATTGCTGACCGCCGCAGCTCGCGCCAAACTCGTGGGTCCCCGGGCAGCGCGCGTTCGCTCCCTCCTCGGCTCCAGGATGATTGGCCAGAAGACCCTCTACTCCTTCTTCTCCCCGAGCCCCGCCAGGAAGCGACGTGCCTGCAGCTCCGAGCCGGCCGAACAGTGGAACGGCGTGGCGGCGGTAGCTGAGAGCGGGGATGCGGCGGTAAGGCGCGGCGGGGACCGCTCGTGGGGCCGGGGGTCAGGGGGAAGGGAGGGTGAGGAGGGCGAAGAGGGCGAGGAGGCCGGCGGACCCCGCGCGACCGAGGGGTTACAGGAACTGCAAGTGGGGCTGACTGGGTAAACTGGGGCCTCCACGTGTTCAAAACAGCCGCCGTGGCGCCCCATCGGCAGCCATGCTGAGGGGTCAGCCAATGGAGGCGAACCTCGGGGCCCACGGCGCCAATCAGAGGCGAGGGGCCCGGCCCACCCTCCAATCAGAGGGCGAGGGGGTGGGTCCTGGAGGGGAGGGTTTTTGCCGCGAAAAGACCACGTGGGGACGCTAGTGGCGGGACCCGCGGGGCGGAGCCCTCGGTGCTGGGCCCCTTCTCCGCGAACCCGCAGCGAGGCGCTGCGGGCCTTGCTCACAGACCTTTTTCCTGCCCTGGTTTGGTACCAAACTCGAAATTTGGGGCAGCGGCCTGTTAGTGCCGGACTGGGATCAGCCTTGGGTTTCCAGAGTCCGGTTTTGTACGGACTTGCCGAGCGGGGCTGAAACCCCAAGAATGGGTGTCCTCTACCCTGCGCTGTTGGGTTGGGGACGGAAGCTGCGGGTTCCCGGGAGAGGTCCGCTGCAGCTCGTGACCCGTTTCTGCGGCGACCACTTGCAGGCCAGCCCCGCCAAGAAGATCCGGGCGGGGCAGGAGGAGCCCGGCACGCCACCCTCGTCGCCACTGAGCCCCGAGCAGTTGGTCCGCATCCAGAGGAACAAAGCCGCCGCACTGCTCAGACTCGCAGCGCGCAATGTGCCTGTAGGTTTTGGTGAGAGTTGGAAGAAGCACCTCAGCGGGGAGTTCGGGAAACCATATTTTATTAAGGTAAAGTTGGAGACTGCGGGCACTTGTAAATATAGCAGGCCAAGCTCACGTTTATAGGATATTGCTTTCGTGAGCTCCTACTTTCCCTCCTTCAACATACATCCATGATGTTTTGAATCTGCCCAGTTTAAGATTTTTAAAAGACTATGAGGTGATATCATAGCTTCTTTTAACCCGTTTGTTTAGTCTGCTCCCTAGGAAAGAGAGGCCTGGTAAAACCACAAAACCGACTGAATAAAATCTCCCCTTTAAACAAAAGAGGGA
>NW_006773295.1:1854366-1861504 GCF_000442215.2 Lipotes vexillifer | reverse complement strand
AAGAGTGGCCTGGTAAAACCACAAACCCGACTGAATGAAACCTCCCCTTTAAACAAAAGAGGGAGGGGTTGGCACCGGCCGGAAATCAAGGCTGTCAGGCCAATCAACTTTGACCCAGCCCAAAGAAAGGGGAAGGGAATTAAAATGTCGGGAGGGGAACTGTTTTGATTTTTACGCAGAATTTGGATATAAAACTTGGGAAAGAGCTAGCTAAAAGCTCTTTCAGTAGCTTGCATTAGAAGCTTTCTTATTGAATTCTTATGCTTTCCAGTGAGAATCTGATTGTAAATCTAGTTTATCTTTCCATCAGCTTATGGGATTTGTTGCAGAAGAAAGAAAACATTACACTGTTTACCCACCCCCGCAGCAAGTCTTCACGTGGACCCAAATGTGTGACATAAGAGATGTAAGTACCAGTTGTGGGTGAATTTTACTAAAAGGAGAGTAGGACTCAAATGGTAGTTTTTAATTAGGGACACTGGAGTTAAGCCACTGTCCATAATTCAGTAATAAATAAAATACTGAAATTGTGAGGTTTGGCGGGCTGTATTTTAGCCTATATGTACCCCGTTTAACTTTTACTGTGTGCCGTTCATATAGCAAAAAAAGAAAAGTATGTACGTAAACCGTGGGTCTGTATGCTCTCACTTGTATTTTATTTTATCCTTAAACCGACCCCATGCCCGTGAGAGGTAAAGTGTGGTGGTGAGGAAACTGAGGCACGAAGCAGTTAAGTGTTTTTCAAGTGGTTGTCGGCGGTCCCACCTTGACTTGCAGCTCAGTGTTCTTCCTGTCTGACCACACCATCCTTTACCGTTGATTCTTTCAAACTCTTGACTTCTGGTCTGAACACATCTCCTGCTAACACATTCCTTTGCTTTGGTTCAGTGTATATACAATGGCTGCTCGCTGTCAGAAGCTTGTTTGTGGCTCCCCACGGTGCAAACTATAAAAGCTGAGGGTGAATACGGCCACTTCCTGCTTCCCAGCCTCACCTCCACCTTCCATTCTCCTCCTCGAGCTGGACAGGGCGGTGACCCTCTCCTCACTTCTGTCCTTTGAAAACCAACTAGATGCATCTCTGGCACCTCCCGGAAGGAGGCCTGTCCCCCCACTATATTTGTGATGTGGGTTTTTAGTATCTGCTTGCATTGGAGGTGTTCCAGTTTTTTGTTCTCCTTTTGCCTTACTGATTTTGTCAGCTGACGGTAGGACTCCCGTGATTTAATAAGTACCTGTTAAATCAAAGAGAAGTGAAATTGTTGAAGAAGCCGTCGTGGTGAGGCTGTGACACTCCTAATACTTAGCAGACTTCACAGTTTTCATTTCAGAGCAAGCACTTCGAACGTACCTCCTTGTTCGTAAAGTTAAAAAAAAACAAGCCCTATTACATTCAGTACTAGTTTGCCCCTTGTTTGAAGTATGTCCTGAGTACCAATGAGCAATATTGTAAAGAAAGACTAAGAAAAGCGCATGAGACTTCTGAGGATCAGAGGGCCCGGTGGGGCTTGTTTGCCAATGAGCATGTGGAGGGTCGGGGGTGTTCCCTGGCTCCTCTGAGGTCCTTATCCAGGACCTGAACCGGAAAGCTTCCCCGCTCGGACAGGTTGCTTCACATTGGGGAATGTGCCAGGGGCAGTGTGGGTACCAACCGGAGGAACGGAGAGGCCCATGAAAGCTGCCTGATTGTGGGAACGTCTGAAGCTGGATTTTGAAGGATAAAGTGTATGTTGGCCACAGAAGGAGAGTCTTAAGAAGGAACACGGCAGAAGTGTGGGAATGAAGAGAGGTGGGTGGGCAGGCACCCTATCAAAAGGCCTAGTAGTATTTTCACACCACTGACGGTGACAGTGACCTCATTCTCCTCTGGTTCCATCCCTTAAGAGGACACAGGCAGACCGTGTTTTATTGCGCTTGGCAGATCCTGTGATTTTTACAAATCGAAGGTTTGTGGCAACCTTTCATTGTCAGATGATGGTTAGCTTTTAGCAATAAAGTACTTTCTAATTAAGATACGTACTTTTTTTTGACATGCAATTGCACACTTAATAGACTACCATATCGTGTATGCACTAGGAAACCAAAAAATTTACGTCGCTTGTTTTATCGCGATGTTTGCTTAATGAGACGGTCTGGAGCTGAACCCACGGTGTCTCCGCGGCGTACCCGTCCAGGGGAGCAGGCTCCTTCATATGCTGCTGCTGGGCAACTGGAGTTTCTTCAGCTCGTGGAAAAGCAATTTGGCATATGTCGATGAAAATTTTAAATACACTTAATACTGTGACCAACAACTCCACTCCTCTGAATCTATTCCATAGAAATGAAAGCAGCAGTATGTAAAGATACATGTAGTAGGATGTTTACTGCGTTATTTTTTAAGGGAAAAAACTGGGAAACCAGCTGACTGCCCATCAACAACTGAGCTCTGTTGACTTAAAGGAGGCCTACAGCATATGATGTGGGAAACACAAAAATGTAGGGTGATGAGTACAATGACCCTCATTATATATCAATAGGTGATTATAAATGGTTGAATCAGGATGGGGTAGGGATGACCGGGAGATCTTGATATGTTTCTGGATGGACGTACTTGTGACAAGGGCGTATTTCCTTTTGTAATTTGAAAAACGGAGGGGATGAAAGCAAAGTTGACCCCAGCTTGTTTCAAACACGTGGGTCAGAGAAGGGAGGGGGCACTGCAGCAGGTGACTGAGGGAAGGATAACTGGGTAATGCAAAGTGATGGTGCCAAGTCACCTGCTCCCTTCTGGGGGCTCTTAGTTGGGCCGGGAGCGGGGCCTGCCCTTGTCCTCATAGTGCCCCTTTGTATAAGTTATCAGCCAGCCAGGTGTCCGTTCAGACTGCCTGTACTATAGTGTTTGATCCTCACCATCTGGTGTTCACAGGTGAAGGTTGTCGTCCTGGGACAGGATCCATATCACGGACCCAATCAAGCTCATGGGCTCTGCTTTAGTGTTCAAAGGCCCGTGCCACCCCCACCCAGGTACGCAGGCTTTACAGGTGCCTCAGCTCCAATCGTGATCACTTTCAAATTACAGGTGCACCTGTTTGTGGGACCGTCACTAGCCTTTGGAGCAGGATTTCTCAGTTTCTGCACTACTGACATGTGGGGCTGGGTCTCTGTGGTCGGGGGGCTGCCGTGTGCGTGGTAAGATGTTTAGCAGCACCCCTGGCCTCGAGATGCCAGCAGCACGCCCCACCCCCACCCCATTTGTGACAATGAAAAATGTCTTCAGATGTTTTCAGCAGTCCCCTGTAGGGCCACATCACCCCTGGTTAAGAACCCCTGCTTTGGAGGATTTTACATATCACTTACAAATATAATGAACATTAAAGGTATAAACTAAATCCATCACTTGGGAGTGGGGTGGTAACTCCTGGGCTAATTTGCTTAGGTTTTCCAAAGTTCTCTTCCTTAAACCCAAGCACTGACCGAAGTAAAGGCGTTTGGCAGGTGTGCCTGTCTAAAGGAAGGGCAGCGTTTCCCATGAATCAGTGCAGTGCGTCCTGTTGTCCGCCCCGAGGGCTGGCTTTGCAGACTAACTCAGGTGTGTGCTGGAGGGTCCTGAACTTTCTGAATTGTGCTTAAGATTCTGTTTTTGTTTGTTTGTTTTTCTTCTGGCTTGCTTTCAGTTTGGAAAACATTTATAAAGAACTGTCTACAGACATAGATGGTTTTGTTCATCCTGGTCATGGAGATTTATCCGGATGGGCCAGGCAAGGTAAACCAGCCACTGCTAGATGTGTTTTGGATGGATTTCAACTGTCTTTTCTGTCTGGCTTGCTTATATTTTTAAAAGATACCCGTGAAGAACCAGAGAGCTCTAATAAAATGGCTAAGTTTATGTAAGTCAAAGAATGTATCTCACCACCCCCTGATATCCAGGGAGAGGAGATGGGCTGGAGGTTGAATCCATTGCCAGTGGCCAGTGATTTAATCAGTCATGCTTATGTAATGAAGCCTCCATAAAACCACCAAAGGATGACATTTGGAGAGCTTCTGGGTTGGTGCACGCATGGAGATTGGAGAGAGAGGCAAGCTGAGAGGGCATGGAAGCCACGTGCCCTTCCCCTCTGTCTTGCCCTTTGCACCTCTTCATCTGACTTGCCTGCATCATTTAATATCCTTTGTAATAAACCAGTAATCTAGTGGAAAAAAATGTATCTCGCTTTTCCTGCAGCCAGCGTTTTTCACGTTTTAATCATAGCATGAAAGGGAAAAGTTGGTTCCTCGTCATTCATATTTTACGTTGAACCACTCAACTTCGACCATTCAGAAGGTGGCCTCAAGTTTTCTCATTTTGACACACGGGTTATGTTGTGTGTGATTAATACCTATCTGTGGGACGTCTTTCTCCTTTTTTAACAAACTATAATCAGGATTAGGAAAGAATATCTACTCTTTCCTTGCAGTGAGATTTTTGTTTCAGTGAAACGTCTTGGCCTCCTTGTGTTACTTTCCAGGGTTATTTCATATCAGTTAATGTTTTTTTGTTGTTGTTTTTTTTTGTGGTACGTGGGCCTCTCACTGTTGTGGCCTCTCCCGTTGCGGAGCACAGGCTCCAGACGCGCAGGCTCAGCGGCCATGGCTTACGGGCCCAGCTGCTCCGCGGCATGTGGGATCTTCCCGGACCGGGGCACGAACCCATATCCCCTGCATCAGCAGGCGGACTCTCAACCACAGCGCCACCAGGGAAGCCCAGGGTATATTTTTTTAAACAATTTCTGATGATGGATATAATGCACGGTCACTGTTGCAAACTCAGAAGTTTGGTCTTGAAAGTGCAGAGGTGAAAATGAATCTCGCACAGAGGCACCAGCTGGTCATGTCCTAATGCTTTCTCCACCACCTGATTTCAGGTGGCTGCACCAGCTTGCATCTCGGGGTGGTTTTGTCATGCGTTGAGACCATTATTGGGTGTTTAGGCCAACTCGGTTCAGCCTCCCCTTCTCTTTTCTTTTAGTTTTATTGAAGTATAGCTGATTTACAATGTTAATTTCTGCTGTGCGGCAAAGTGATTCTGTTACACATGTTCTTTTTCATACTCTTTTTCATTACGGTTTATCACAGGATATTGAAGAGTTCCCTGTGCTATACATCCTATATATAATAGTTTGCATCTGTTAACCCCAAACTTCCAGTCCATCCCTCCCTCATCCCCCGCCCCCCACCCCCCGCCGTGACAAGCACAAGTCCGTTCTCTATTATCTGTGAGTCAGTTTCTGTTTTGTAGATATGATCATTTGTGTCGAATTTTAGATTCCACGTTTCAGCCTCCCTTGAACCTGCTTCTTTGCTATGTGCTCGCAGGTGTTCTCCTGCTCAACGCTGTCCTCACCGTCCGGGCGCATCAGGCCAATTCTCATAAAGAGAGAGGTTGGGAGCAGTTCACCGATGCTGTTGTGTCCTGGCTCAATCAGAACTTGAACGGCCTTGTCTTCCTGCTCTGGGGCTCTTATGCTCAGAAGAAAGGCAGTGCCATTGATAGGGTATGTTTTGGGGTTGTTTTGTTTTGTTTTTTAAACAGGTTAGAGAATTCTAGGAATCCCTTTATGTGGTCCTAGAAAATCCGTGTCCTAAAATGAATCTTATTTTCCCTTAAAACTGTGATAATTAGGATTAGGTTTCCCATCGAAAATTGAACAGAATTCAGGGACTTCCCTGGTGGTCCAGGGGATGAGAGTTCGTGCTCCCAACGCAGGGGCACAGGTTCCATCCCTGCTCAGGGAACTAAGATCCAGCATGCCACACAGCACAGCCAAAAAAAAGGAAAGAAAGAAAATTGAACGGAACTCTGACGAAATGATTAGTTGTGTATGAGGAGAGCAGCTGGCCAGCTTCTGCTTAGATGCAGTTGGTAACACTGGCATAAGCTTGCTGCATACACAGAAAGATACACAGGTCCCCAGGTTCCATTCATGTAACAAACGATGCAGTAGATGATGAGCAAGGTAAGTCGCTTGCTTTCAACAAGTTTGAGGGTATATGGAAAACATGAAGACTTCCACTTAATCGCAAATGTAACCGCCCCCCATGAGAACACCATCAGTGATGATTCTTAAACCTGGGCCCTGGTTGCTGGTCCCCTACACCAGCCCAGCTCTTCAGTCTCTGCGCGCCCCACCGCATCCTCCCCTGACCCACCTGCGTATACTTGGTTGCTGAGATTAAAAACCGGAAGTCATCCTTGAATGCCCTCCCTCATCCCCTTAAACCCAGTCCTAAAACCATCCTAATCCTGCCTCCCCTCTGTGCTGAGCCCTGGCATTTCTCTCTGGGATGCCTGTGACCAGACTGGAGGTGATGCTGGTATGAAGGAGACTGGCAAGGGGAGGAGGGGGCGTAGGGCTGGGAGGGAGGGAGACGGCAAGGAGGAGTGTTTAGCTTGGGCTACTGGGAGGCAGTGAATTGGGTGGTGAGGGTGGGGGGAGAAATCATAGCATAAACACGTCATAAGTGAGGTAAAGGGATGAACCGAGGCGACAGGGCAGTAGCTTATGGTGTATCAGATACGTGCAAACAGGTGTCAGGAGCAAGTCCAGCACTTTTCACACAGCATCTCTCCTGACCTCGACGCAGGCTGTTGGGGGTGGGAGGGATACGCTGACCCCGCTTTGTACTGGGGCTCAGGGACGCGAGGTCACTTGCCCACTTGCGGTGAATGGAGCTTCGGACTCTGATCCAAGCAGCCAGCTCACCTGGGCGGGCCCGTGGGGAGGCCTGCCCAGCCCACGGGCGAGGGTGGCAGGGTTCCAAGCCAGCCATCAGCTCTAGAGACTTGACTCACATGTCAGTTAACTATCTCCTCCATTTTCACTTAAGTGGAGTTCTACCTTTATTTTGTAATTTAGGCCTTTTTTAAGGTAGTAGATTCACATGGTTAGAAACTAAAGGATTTCAAGGCCTCCCCTCTCAGTCCCCATCCGTTCTGACTCTTCTTGGCCTGGAGTAGGCGCTGGGGTTTACTGTCTGACATCTCTGGCCAGTGTCTTTTTTTTTTTTTTTTTTTTTTTTTTTAATTTATGTTTATTTTTGGCTGCATTGAGTCTTCATTGCTGCGTGCAGGCTTTTCTCTGGTTGTGGCGAGCGGGGGCTACTCTTCGTTGTGGTGCACGGG
>NW_006773295.1:1842643-1854219 GCF_000442215.2 Lipotes vexillifer | reverse complement strand
TGTCCCCTGCATCGGCAGGCGGACTCTCAACCACTGCGCCACCAGGGAAGCCCCATCCAGTGTCTTTATACACATGGATGCAAGCAGCAAGGGGGCATGTAGGTCAGATGGAAGAGCTGCTTTCTCTATAAAGGTTCTGTGTGAATGAACAGGATGTTTTCATCTGTTTTTCTTTTCGGGAAGGGAATAGTAGGAATAAAACCTGGCATGAACCAACTAACTGCTAAGATCTGATTATCTCGGTAATGAAGTGTGTGTGGGAGTGATTTCCAGTCTGTGTCTTAGGAAGGTTTGTGGTCAGAAGCGCCCTTACTCAGTATATCTGTAATCTTAATAATGGTTCAGTTTGAAAGTAAACAGTTGTTAAAGTAGCTTGACCATTAAAAACCAGACTTCCCTGGCGGTCCAGCGGTTGAGACTCCGCGCTTCCATTGCAGAGGGCCTGGGTTCGGTCCCTGGTTGGAGAACTGGGATCCTGTTGGATCCTTTGGTTGTATGGCGCAACCAAAAAAAAAAAAAAACTAGTAGATTGACCATTAAAAACCAAGTTGCACATCTGTAACCCGGGGTGTCTCCTGAGCACTAGACCTATATATTCAGGTGCTTCCTTACTAGGGACCTGGAAGCACATCAAATGCAACATTTTCCAATTCTCCTTTCCTCGTCCATCCCTCACTAAACTTGGGCCTCTGGATGCCCAAGGATAAAAAGGACCGCTGTCTACTCAGTTGCCCAACCAGAAATCGCATATCATTCTTAACCCCTCCCTTTCTTTCCCCCTCTCCTTCCCCCTCTCCACCCTTTGTATCTATCCCCACCTCCTGCAACCAGTCATACACAGACTTTCTTCTCTCAGCCCCCCCCACCACCACCTGCCCAACTTAGCCTCAGGTCAGCCCCATCTCATCTTGCCCAGAGCAGAGCGTTCAGACGCCTTCTCCTTGGAAGGCCTCGACCTAGGCTCATGAGCTGGAGTCTGGGCACGGCCCCGGCCTGCCTCTCACCCTCTGTGAACTCCAGGCCCCCTGAACCACCTGGACTTCTCCCCGCCCCCTACTCCCCTGCCTGCCTTTGAACGTCCTGCTTCCTGTGTCCAACATGTAGAGGTCTTTTCCTTCCCTGGAGGCTGGCTGACTGGTCCTTTATAATGCACACAGCTCTCGTGTTCAGGGGCCTGCCCCACATGCTGTACCCTGTGCTGAGCACCCGGCCTGCATTCTTCCCGGGATGCTTTGTGCGCAAGACCCATCTTTTGTTCTTCACGGGATCTTCCTGAGCTGGCGCTGCTGTTAACTTCCAGTCCACAGGTGAAAAGTGACCTGTGGCCTAGGGAGGGTCAGTGACTTCCCTGGGGCTGTGCCACTGTTGAGTGGCAGAGCCAGGACCTGAAGGAACCCAGGTTCCATGCCCTGACCCACACTGGGCTGCCCCGCTTCACTGATGGTCCCTCCTCAACCCAGCTCCTTGAAGGCAGGGGTATCTTGAAAGGCGATTATTTGTTGGGTGATTTTTTTTTTTTTTAATTTTTGTTTATTTTTGGCTGCGTTGGGTCTTCATTGCTGCGTGCGGGTTTTCTCTAGTTGTGGCTTGTGGGCTCTAGAGCGCAGGCTCAGTAGTTGTGGTGCTCAGGCTTAGCTGCTCCATGGCATGTGGGATCTTCCCGGACCAGGGCTTGAACCCGTGTCCCCTGCATTGGCAGGCAGATTCTTAACCACTGCACCACCAGGGAAGCCCTGTTGGATGATTTTTATTTAAATACAGGAAAGAATAAAGAAGAAAACAAAAATGGTCCAGAATCTTCCTGCTAAGTTAACTACAGTTGACATTTTAAAAAATTTTAAGTATTCTATTTTGGTGGTGAGATAATGCAAACAGCATAGAAAGGTACAATCTTTCACCTAAAGGAACTACTATAAATAGTGTCTTGGGTCTTATCCCCCCTACCAAAGAATTTTTTTTAATTTAATGCATTTATCACTTTTTCTTTTTTTTTTCCCCCACTTGACATATTTTAGAGGTCTCCCTGTGTCAGCATATGTAGCTTGATCTTGTTCTTCTAGTAGCTGTGTGGTGTTGCGTTGCCAGAACTTTAGAAAAATGTTTGTAATCTGTTGCATAACACTGGATTTATAGTAGGTTTTACCTGATAGGAGCCGTGAACCTCCTCATGCCTGCGTCTTTATGGAGATGTGTGCATCACGGCGTCCTTTACCAAATAACAGTCTCAGCAGTGGGAGACCTAGCAGTCCCACTCAGCAGTGGGACTGCTGGGTCATAGGACAAGGGCACCTACGAGTCCTATTGAGAGTGCCCAGTGGAGGGCAGAGACGGGTGCTCTGCATCCTTAGGGCCTAGCCCAGGTAGTGGCTCTACCAACCAATGGAGGATGAACGCACGGACCTGTGTGGACGCTGCAAGTAAACCAACGCCGTGAGGAAAGTGGGCGAATTTAGAGCAGTCACAGGGGAGCGGCAGAGCTGACAGAAGGCGCCACAGCCAGAGTGGTTATTTTTAAAAGTCCTGAGAGTGTCCCCACAACCTCACTCCCCGTCTCCTCCTCTTTCAGAAGCGGCATCACGTGCTGCAGACCGCGCATCCCTCGCCGTTTTCAGTGTACAGGGGGTTCTTCGGATGCAGGCATTTCTCTAAAACCAATGAGCTGCTGCAGAAGTCCGGCAAAGAGCCCATCAACTGGAAGGATCTGTGACCTTGACCCTTGGGGGTCAGGGGTCTTTGAGTGGTTTTCTAGAAGCTGTGATTGAAGTATCTGTCATTTACGAAGTCAAAGTCAAAAAACAATTTCCCTCCTAATTCTTCAGCACCCTGCACAAGGGCACACATTTTCTGTGGAGCAGCAGTGAGCCAGGCAGCCTGGGAGCAGCTTTACCCGGCCAGAAGCACAAAAATCACACTGGGACCTCTGGCCTGGAATATGCTGCCTGTGGGTCAGGGTTCTTGGAGGGGAGATGAGGTCAAATACTCTGGACTCTGTTCCCCTTTGTTATTACTTTCAAGCAGGCAGGAGATAAGCACCTTTTTGGTACAGCCAGCTGCTACTTGTATTTACCTGGCAGGTTAGACTTTAGGTTTTGTGGTGTTGGGTGTTTTTATTTGGAAAGGCCTCCTTTCTTTACCCAGCCTGGCATTCCAGTCTTGGTCAGGGTACACTGGCCCGTGATCTTTCATGGAGCCCTCAGGAAGCCTGAGGTCTTTGCAAGTTCGCAGAAATTAGGGATCGAGTTCCTAACTGTAGTACTGGCGAAAATTGCTAAGGACCATCCTTGGTGTGAACTTTCACTTCTGAAGGCTGGGGAAAGTGAACTGGGTCTAGTCTATGCAATTAGTTATGTAATTCTTTGGGTGTGTCTAGGAATAGGCTATGGAGGTTGAACAGAAAGGAGGAGAAAAGTTTTTGTTGGTTTTTTTTAAGAGGAAAGATGCAGCACACAAGCTGCATCTTGTGTGGGGTTTCGGCCAGCATACACTGCCAATGTTTTTTCCTGTGTGGGGGGTAGGGGTGCGGTTAGACTGAAATCACTCTGGGATTTTTTTTCAGCAACACTGGTGAATTTTGCTTTTTTAAAAAAGATACTTAACGCAGATGTGTATATATATATATATATATATATATTTTTTTTTTTTAATCCTTTTTTTAAGAGGCAGTCTTTATTAGGTGTGCACCTCCATCCTAGGTGCCGTTAGAGCGCTGTTTTGCTGTTGGGTTAAAGGGTTAACCCTGCGAGAGTTTGGTAATAAACGATTGTTGAAGCTTCGCTTGGTGCCTGGTCCTTCTGGGCCCTGTTCGGACGCCCTTCAGGCTGCTCTTGGCTTGGGGCGGCCCGCGGTTGCCATGACAACCAATGTGGGTCTAACACGTTTCTTAGGAGGGCAGGGATTTGGAATCTTGCCTGAGAAGATTGCTTCCCCTCTGGGCCTGAGTTTGCTCATGTCTGAAAAGAAGGGTTTATGATCCCACATTGTGCAAAATCAGCACGAAGATGCATTTGCAGTTTTCCCTCTGGTAACTTCGGAGTCCTCCACTAAGCGTTCCAACGGATTCCCTTTATCCAAAGAAGAAGAGAGAAGAATGTTTATCAGTGAGGTTTTAACACGGATCTCCTAGTGCAGTGCTGTGAGTAGGGAGGAAGCAGAAAGCTCTGAGGTACCACAAATAATTGAAAAGCAAACTAATTTTTTAAGAAATTATATTGAACCTTGGAAGTGTAGTGACACTTTAAACAGAACACAGAGCAGCATCTTAAATGGTCTATGAACACCCCCGCCCCCGAAAAAGAAATACAAATTCGATTACTGATTTTTTAGAAACAAGGTTAATTTTGATGAACTTTTAGCTGTGTAGTTGTAACTTTTTTTCACGTGTTTTCAGATTTGCTGTGATTATAGCACTGGGTCACTGGGTATGCAGAGATGTGTAAAAGGTGTTAAAAAGTTCATTTGAGTAAATGAAGATCTAATTGGCATCATTAAAAGATTCATGAGTCAAGCAGCATCTCATCTAGCAGAGACATACTCTGAGGGGTTGTACAAAGTGGAAGGCATTTGTAGAAAGGAGGGTGGGACAAGGAAATCATCGAAAAAAATGAAAGTTCATTGGAGGAAAGTCAGTTCAAGTGACAGTGGCTTCTCATTGGGGTCTTTGATTGACACTTTGGGGTAATTGACCAGAGTCAGTTACCAGAGGGCATAGGAGCTCCCTCTCCAGGCCCTCCCAACTCCAGTTTTAGTTGAGGTTTCCTTTTATTAATTTTCAGTTACCGCTTTTTGATCAAGATCTCCAAAAGCATCGCTGATCCAGAGACAGGCTTTCCAAATTCAGCCTTCGCTCCTTGGTGCCAGGAAAGACCTTTTCTGGATGTCATGTCCCACACTGGAGGGAAAGTGCACCGACCAGAAACTGCCTGAGGCCACATTTGAGTAACAAGAGACAGTAGTAGGGAGAATTTGCAGGCATTTCTTATCCCAAGTCTGTATTTTGTCAAGGTTGTAAGCGTTGGAAATCATCTCAGAGTGCTGAGCTAGCATCACCTCATTAAGCACATCATTTTCACTAAGGTCCAACAAACAGGAGGTAGAAAACAAGTATGCAGAGCAGAATTTAAAACAACAAAGCCATCTTTACACAGAACCATAAAGATGGTTCTAAACCAAAACCTTCACATACAAAGATGTAGCCAGGAGGTGTGCATAAGTGACAGTATCTATGGACCTGTTCGTTGTTACGGAGGCATTAGCATCATTCAACCAAGGCTCATATACTGTATTATTATATATTGAAAGGCTGTCTAAATACATGGGTATGTCAGTAAGCTTACAAATGGCCTGATTACATTGGCTGTCCCACAGAGTTTCTTATATAGATACTCGAGAGACCTCATTTTCCCATCCCAGGGTCGGGTTAGATTGGAGCAAAGAACAAGGTTAGGTGGGCTTAGTACCCACACTTTATAAAACGGGCCCTTGGAACAATTTAAACACCCAGTGGCATTTGGGATTCCACTGAAATTACTTCTAGGGTGGAGCCAGGCCAAGTGGCAGTTGAATGAAGTCCAGCTGCAGGGTCTCAGGGCTCCAGGAGCAAGAATATTTTTTTCCAGGATTATGGACCTGGCAGATCAGAATCGTTGGTAGTCTGTTTTTGCAGTTTTGTAGACGTCTCCCCACCAATGGTGATTCAAAATTTGAGTCATCTTAAGTGTACTACGGTGGATGAAGGAATGTAAACACAAGAAACAAAACAAGGGATTTGCCAGGGTTCCAGGAAGAACCAGGCAGCCGTCTTGGGTTTCCAAGAGCCCTGACCATATAGTTTACAGCCATTGTTTACCCACCTTAATTTCTCTGATTTAGGAGCAGACCGTTGCCATTTTACAAGGACATCAGGATGGCAGAAGTCTGGCAGTGAGGGATGATTTTTTGCAGAAGCAGAACGGATTGCATCCACATGTGTTACATCTTTATAGATTCTGTTGCTGTTGCCTTTGCATGACAGTCATCCAGGACATTTCCCTGGTACTCAGGTTCAGTCCTTTTAGTGTGAGTCTTAATTTTGATGACAGCAATTTCAGAAAGTAAGAGAATAGCAGTAAGAAGATCGTTTACTTGTTGTGCATTTTCTATTGGGGTCCCAGAGGATGTCATACATTTTAAGATAATAACTAGAATTACAAGTGATAATCATTGTACCAGGTCCTATCAGATTTCTAGGAATTTCACACAATTTCTGGAACACATACTTGTACAAACACAACATAAAAGAAGCTTAGTGGGGACTTCCCTGGTGGTCCAGCAGTTAAGACTCTGCACTCCCAATGCAGGGGGCCAGGGTTTGATCCCTGGTCAGGGAACTAGATCCCGCATGCCGCACCTAAGAGCCAGCGTGCCACAACTAAGAGCCTGCATGCCGCAACTAAAGATCCCGCATGCCACGACGAAGAGCCCACGCACGGCAATGAAGATCCCTAATGCCGCAATTAAGACCTGGCGCAGCCAAATAAATATTTTTTTTAAAAAAAGGTTTAGTACTATTTCTTGTTTGACAGTGCTTCTCATGTAATTTAACATATCAAATAAGCCTAATTAGTTTAACAAATACTTTGGTAAGTTCCAGGAGCCCTGTGGGAAAATCCCAAAGTTTCTTCCAGGTCAAAAAGACTTCATTTAGAATTTGATTTGGGGAAGCTTGTTAAAAATATGAAAAAAAAAAAAAGGTTTAAAAACACTGCCTAGATAGGATCACAGGTTACTGTGAAACATTACTTAGTTATCTGTTTAACCAAAGTGACAAAAATAATTTAACAGGAAAATATAGAAGGTTATACAGGTGTTAGCAAAACTTTAGCTCTTTTAATATTCAGAAGACTCAGTTTTCCTGAGTAACCAAGGACCTGATGACAAAGAGCACAAGAGATCACTGTGATGAAACACAAAACCTTTGCTTTCTAGGCAAATTACTTTGAAAGAAAAAGCTTTTACAATCTTATCAGGAGCAGATCAACAATCCCAGAAAACTTGTTCTTTCAGCAGATGAAAGAAAATTAAGCTTTAATACTGAAGCCTATTTCCAGAACCCTTCTGGTAGCAATCCAAATTTTAAACCACTTGACTACAGAAGGTAAATTTGTCCTTCATAAGCAGAAGTTCTAGTTTAGACAAAATTACTCTCACTCCCCTTAACAGAAATGCATCTTTATTCTTCAGTCCTTTTCTTACCCAAAACACATCCTTCTTTCCTTGCATACAGAGTTGTTTCCCTTATTATTTCTAGTAGTTTCAATAACATATGTTAGAATTTTTAGCCCTGAGAAATCTTTAATTTCTAGTGAAAACTAAGAAGCAAGTAATTATGAACTGTCTTTAATATTAGCATTCTGTGGCTTGGCAAATTTATAAATACTTTTAATAGTTTATAGAAACATGCTTTTTGGTGTGGCTTAAAACATGTTTACTGACAGATCCACTTGGTTTCTCTGCAGTGGGAATTCAAAAGCAGATAAACCTATGATCAATAATTAATATTCAATATTTTACTAGGGAATGATCCATATATTCAATAAGTTTCTATCATTTAACTTAACTTAGCAAAATTCTGAAGTTTCAGGTTGCCGGAAAGATTTGGGAAACTTATTTGAAAAGTTCACCTAAATAACCTTTTATCTTACATTTATTTAATTTATTGCCCTTAGCAGTTATGTCTAGATTACTTATGAAAATTTCATCATACCGAGTTATTTTTCTTGTTGACAGATTTGTAAGCCTAGGTAGAATAAAAGTATTATATTTAATGCTAAAAACTCTAAAGATATTTCTGTTTTATTTAAGCCAACAAACTTAAACTAGCTTTTATTTACTGAAGATTATCCCAGATCACATGAGGCATTTGGGTTAGTTTCTATTTTTTCTGAGAATTTAGAATGCCCAATCTTTTTTTTTTAAGATGTTGGGGGTAGGAGTTTATTTATTTATTTATTTATGTTTGCTGTGTTGGGTCTTCGTTTCTGTGCGAGGACTTTCTCTAGTTGTGGCAAGGGGGGCCACTCTTCATCGCGGTGCGCGGGCCTCTCACTATCGCGGCCTCTCTTGTTACGGAGCACAGGCTCCAGACGCGCAGGCTCAGTGAGTTGTGGCTCACGGGCCTAGTTGCTCCGCGGGATGTGGGATCATCCCAGACCACGGCTTGAACCCGTGTCCCCTGCATTAGCAGGCAGATTCTCAACCACTGCGCCACCAGAGAAGCCCAAGAATGCCCAGTCTTTGAAAGTGCTTGACCTTCAAACCAACTAAATATGTACACAAATATATAAACAGATGCAAACAGATTATACGTTTTCCTTTTGTGCAGGACAGTTCTATAATGTCCTGATCTATTACAATAGGGGAGGTTTGGGGATTGGCAAAAAGGATGGACAGACCCCTCCACTTATTGTTGGACTGTTTCTCTCTGGGTACACAGTTCATTTTAACTTAGGGGAGGAACCTAAAAAAATTACATCAGGCTCTGAATACCAGCTTCCAATTTTCTGATCCTAAAGTTATTGAATCCTTTCAAACATCTTGTCAAGTTTTAGCCAGGGCAAACATATACTACTGGCAGTGTGAACAACCCCATGAATTGTATTTGTAGTTTCCCCTTGGCTGTTAAAGGGAATAACACAGCAGTTTACCAGAAAATCCCTCAGCGTCCCGTCAACTTTGGTAGGGGCCCATATGGGGGCATTTAAGTTGATATTGAAGAATTTGCATAAAGTTTTAAGGACAAACCACTTTCCCACTGTCCCAGGTGATTACAATTGAGACATCAAGTTCTCTGCCAGCGTTTTTTCTTTTTAATATTTATTTATATATTTATTTCGTTAGTTGGGGTACTCGGGATCTTTGTTGCAGCATGCGGGATCTAGTTCCCTGACCAGGGAAGTGAACCTGGGCCCGCTGCATTGGGAGCTCGGAATCTTAATCACTGGACCACCGGGGAAGTCCCTGGGCCAGTGTTTTGATAATGAACTGCTAAGAGGGTGAAAAGGGAGAGGCCTAGGTGTTGTTTTAGATACCTTTTGCATCTTTAATTTTTTAAATTATCCTTTTGCAATGAATCTTCCAATGGAGCTATTTTGGAATCCTGAAGCATTTTGGTAGCTTCCACATACCATTTAAAATAGGTGTCCCATCTGTTTGTTCAACTTGGGATCCCTTTCTCTCTAGCATATTTCTTTCTTTTTTTTTTTTTTTTTTATCTAGCGTATTTCTTAAATGAACAATTTTGTCTGACTGGAACATTCCCCAGGATGGCCATTGTAATTCTATGTAGTCTTTATTAAGACTTTGCCATTTTTGTAGATATCTACAGCTTCTGGGACCGCAGTTCTTAGACAAAATAAGCAGGTGTGTTGGAAGATGGTGAGCTCACCTCTTTGGTTATATCTGTTTCTTTTAGCTAAGCCTTTGGGTTTCTTGGAGCCTCACTAATAATCTGGGGAGTGGGGAAAGGGTTTAACCTCCAGGCCCCAAAGAATGAGTACTGTGGGTTGATTCCAAACAAATGAGCTGCAGCTGCTACCAGTAGTTCCCAAGGTTTTTTTTTTTTTTTTTTTTTTTTTTTTTATCTAGCGTATTTCTTAAATGAACAATTTTGTCTGACTGGAACATTCCCCAGGATGGCCATTGTAATTCTATGTAGTCTTTATTAAGACTTTGCCATTTTTGTAGATATCTACAGCTTCTGGGACCGCAGTTCTTAGACAAAATAAGCAGGTGTGTTGGAAGATGGTGAGCTCACCTCTTTGGTTATATCTGTTTCTTTTAGCTAAGCCTTTGGGTTTCTTGGAGCCTCACTAATAATCTGGGGAGTGGGGAAAGGGTTTAACCTCCAGGCCCCAAAGAATGAGTACTGTGGGTTGATTCCAAACAAATGAGCTGCAGCTGCTACCAGTAGTTCCCAAGGTGGAATCTGGGGGAGGATTCCAAATAAATGGGGAATTGTAGACTAAACTGTTAGCAGTTCCCAAAGTGGAATCCAGAACAGAGTTTAAGAGCTGGGATTTTTCCATCTGAGAAATTGTGGTCTTAAAGGCTAGGGACTTAGCTTCAGGTGGAACTATCTGCCAGCTCAAGCTGACCTGCCCTGTAAAGGAAAGCCAATTGGGTTGGGAGCTTGAACGCAAAGAGGGTGGAGCCCAAACAGAGGGGAACTTACGAATGGCTCTCGCAAACGGCAAGAAAGACAGTGAACTCAAACCATTTCTCATTGTCCCCGAATGTCATCAGGAGTTTGCTTTGGACCCCCTCACTGCCACCAATCTGTTAAAAAACAAATTTAAACTGAGTAAATTTGAAAATCTAATTGGCTTTATTAAATGATTCACAAGTCGGGCAGCATCTCATCTAGCAAGCAGAGATACTTCGGTTGTACAAAATGGCAGGTTTTTATAGAAAGGAGGGTCGGACAAGGAAAGCAACAAGAGAAAAATGGAAGTTCATTGGAGGAAAGTAAAAGTTCAGGTAATAACAGCTTCTCATTGGCTGAGCTGTGGCCATTTCCCTTGGCTGGGCTTGTTACTGGGCAGGAAGAAAATCTTCCTCCTGCTGGAGTAGTAAAGTAGCTGTATTTGCGAGTGCTAGGTATGTCTCTTCTGGTTGGGATCTGTAATTGATGTCTTCCTGTTTGGGGTAATTGATGAGGAATGGGAGGGTGTCCTTCCAATTTCAGTTGCGGTTTCCTCTTACTAATTTTCACAAAAGCAGTCTTGGCTTTGTAGGGCAGGGATCAGCATACTTTTTCTATAAAGGGTCAGATAGTAAATATTTTAGGCTTTGCAGTCATCCCGTCTCTGGGAAATACTCAGCTCTTCATTTACACGTACAAAATGTAAATGAATGGTGTAGCTGTGTTCCAATAAAACTTTAAGGACGCTGCAGTTGGCACTTAATATGATTTGTGAGCATCACAATCTTTTGATTTTTTTAATAAAGCATTTAACAGATGTAAAAACCACTCTTAGCCTGGGAGCCATAGGAAAACAGGCAACACGGGCCGTAGATTTTGGCTCCCTGCTCTAGTACTTGCCCTCAGATGGCAGCAGTGATGGGGCCCATCTGTTGCGTCCTCCCACTGCCTGGCCAGTTCCGCGTGGCTTGCGGAGGGAGCCTGTGAGAGCCCAGCCAACAGATGATTCCCTTCTCAGGCGAGGAGAGTAGTATCTGTCTGCTGAGGGCTTTTGGAAACAGGAGACACTCAGTTATGCAAAATGTTGTTCCGGGAACCCCAAGTTATAAATTAATCGTGTGAAAGCTACTGTCTTGTTTGTGACTTAAGTCCAGCGGGGCAAGGACAGGGAGTGGGAATTTTTGTTTTTAAACTGTAGCATGTTGTGGGTACGCTTTCATTATTAGACAACACATTCTCTCCCTCTTAAAATGCCTCTTCGGCTTCAGTTTGGTCCCGGTATAAAAAGTCTTAAGAGTTTTAGGGCTTCCCTGGTGGCGCAGTGGTTGAGAGTCCGCCTGCCGATGCAGGGGACGCGGGTTTGTGCCCCGGTCCGGGAAGATCCCACATGCCGCGGAGC
>NW_006773295.1:1825203-1842474 GCF_000442215.2 Lipotes vexillifer | reverse complement strand
AGCCGCGGCCACCCAGGGCCGGTCCCCCGCAACGGGAGAGGCCACAACAGTGGTATACCAAAAAAAAAAAAAAAAAAAAAAAAAAGTCTTAAGAGTTTTGGATTGGAAAAGCAAACGTTTTCGTGTCTGTGTGTGTGACAGTGGCTTTTCATCCTTGTCAAAGCTTCAAGGCGAACAAGAAAGAACTGGTGGGGGCTCTGGGCTACTCGAAGGAGGGTCCTGGTAAATGACCTTGTTTGATCTCAGTGGGAACCAGTTTTTAAATTTCTGAAGTATGTTTGGAAATGCAGATATTCGTGAGAGGGGCATCCCCAGAGATCAATACATTGCTCCTCAATTGTGTACTTCCTGTGTCCTTGTGTCCCTCTCAGTTAGTGGTATTTGGCGTGATGAAGGGGCGATCTGGCTTCTAGAAAATGCTATGCCATAAACAGAGTGTCCAGGGAGAACTGAGCCACAGAAAGAGTTCTTTGTGTGTGTGGAACAGGAGGGGGAAGTGTTTCTAGTCTTTTGAGAATAAGGAATTTCATTAAAAAAAAAATATTAAATGCCTGTTATGAGCAAACCGCCATGCTAGAAGTTCAGGGCACACCATTTCGTTTAATTTTCTCAACCACATGGTGAAGTAATTAGATGAAGAAACAGGCTTGGCTATTTGCCCAGAGCCACAGGTGACAGAGCAATGATTCAAACTCAAGTCAACCTGATTTCAAAGCCCAATAGCCTTACCACTCCTGACACTCTGCCCAGATCACAATTATTTGGAGTCATCGAGGAGGGATTTTCAACGGAGTGTTAACGAAATTTCCCCGAGTCACAGATGGCTCTCCCCGGAGACATAGGAGACCATGTGTATATTTTGAGAGATGTTTCTTCCAAAGGATTGTATGAGCTACTCTAGAGTGAAGCAGGCTTGATAAATAATCTAAGCCCCGTCATCGGCTGAGCCCTCGAGCTGCATTATTTCATCCCCAGCTCCTATGAAACACATGTGCTGCTCTCCCAGGCTCCAAGAGGACACAGCAGCAGGTGAGAAATATGCTTCCCGCTTCCAAGTCCAATGAAGAAAATTCCAAGAAGTCCACTATTTGATAACTCTTCCTTCTTGGAAAACAAGCCCAGAAATGAAGTTGCTCTGGCATGGTGAAGGCTGCACCTGCACAGTCACCGTTGAAATCATTTTTGCATCCGTTTCAGGGCCCTTACAGATCTTTCCACTTGCCATGCCACTGAACTGCGGTCCCCTTAGCTTTTCTTGGAGCACAATGCAATGCCACCCCCCCCCTTTAAAAAAAATTTTTATTGGAGTATGGCTGCTTTACAATGTTGTGTTAGCCTCCACTGCACAACAAAATGCATCAGCCATTCACGTACAGACATCCCCTCCCTTTTGGACTTCCCTCCCATTTAGGTTACCACCGTGCATTAGGTAGAGTTCCCTGTGCTATACAGTATGTTCCCATCGGTTGTTGCAATGCCCTTTTGTGTGGCCTCTGCTTTCCCTGCTCTGGCTTGGACCTGGACGTGACCTTTATCCTACATGCCTCCGGCTCTCCTCGAGCCTCTAGAACGCTCTGTCACTGTGGCAGAGGCTGGATTTCTGTCTTCCCCGCCAGCCCGAGCGAGAGCCAGCTGACCCTGGCTGGGAACGGGGCTGTTTTGTTTCTTTTTGCCTCACAAGTCCCGAAAAATAGGAAACATTTCATCAAGTGGCATCTTCCTTGAGAGGGTTTTACAAAATCTCTTCCGGGGAGAGAAGCCAGAAGAGTTTTTGATAATGATCATCTTAACCCATTCGAGCCTTCCCTGTGGGCTTGTTCCAGAAGCCATTTCTCAAACACCCAACAACCTGCATGGGGTTAATTTTCAGCGTGTCACAGGAGGGCCAGAATGACTTTGTATTGCTGACGACAGCTTGGACTTTAGCTGCGCCGTGGCTTAGATATCTAGGGATTTTGAAATAAAGCGAGTGATGAGATGAAAAGGAGGGGGGCAGAACTGCTCCCACGTCACCTGGGTTATGCCTCCTCTTCAGAGTCTTGAAAGTTAAGCGCTCTGGGGATATTTTTAAATGGCAGGGGCCAGTTAATCTAAAAGTGACATTTACAGTCACGGCAGTGAGCAACTAGCTGGCTGAGATGCAGGGCCTCGGCTAACAGGGAACCCGGAAAACCTCAGCCTGAACGTACAACTGAGAGGACGCAGGGAAAGAAAAGGTGGAGAGATAGTGGTAAGTGAGTTCCCCCGCTCCCTGGGGTCACTGACCATACAGCCAGCATCCATGTGAATAGGAATTTAACACATAGTGAGGGCAGCCCCTGGACAGAGCCTTGCATGCGGGCACAGAGGCACGGCTATTTGCTGGAAGCTGACATAAAGGGCTCGAAATGTAATATAGATGAAGGACCTTTTCTTTGCTTCTGTAAATGGTTATGTTGCTGGGGATCCCTGTGCAAACTTTCATCAGCTCCACAAACCAAAATAGTTTAGGCTTTAGTTTTACCTACAAGGCAGTTCTGGGAGATTTTGGCCCCCAAAGCTTCTGTCTTCAAGAAGAGAATTCTGTTTCTTATAGATGTCCAACCTCTCAGACTGTTGTTCATTTTTTTTAAAAAAAGCAGACTCTGAGAGTAATGCATTTCTGGTGGTCCTCTGTTGCTAGAAAGACACAATTTTCTTTCATTTTTAAAAAGCGTAGTACAAAGTAAAAGCCTTGAAACAGCACAAAGTAAAATGAGGCGTCTTCGTGAACCGTCCTCTGTCTGTCCCTCCTCCTCCCGGGAGGCACTATCCCCTTACCTTTTACAAGGCACAGTTTGGTATAAAGCTTCCCAGAACTTGTTTCCTTCAGACGTTTTGTTCTGGGCATTCACTGTGTGCGTAATCATATCTCTCGTCAGTCATTACTGTTATTTTAACATAAACAGGCAGGCCTGAGGGGGAGTTCCCGGGAAGCAGGTCTTTGAATTTAAAAGCTGAAAGGCATAGACATTGTTTTCTAAATAATTTTTCCTTCTAACAGTTTCTTGGGGGATCTTTACAAGATGTGATTTCTTTACTGACTTCTCCAGATTTTAAATGGAAAGACCCAGCCAATCCTAAGTCAGGTGATCAGAGGTGCAAACATCCCCAAATCGTGACGTTATTTGAAGAGCTCTCAGAAGGCATTTTGTATTCATGCAAAAGAGTTTTATTTGCTCCTGCTCTGGTGGCATGTAAACTCCCTCAGACTCTAATCACCTTCAGATCTGAGACAGAATTTAGACTATGACGTTGTATGAGATACTTGACCTTTTTTAAAAAATAAATTATTTATTTTTGGCTGTGTTGGGTCTTTGTTGCTGCGCACGGGCTTTCTCTAGTTGCAGCAAGCGGGGGCTACTCTTCGTTGCGGCGCGCGGGCTTCTCGTTGTGGTGGCTTCTCTTGTTGTGGGGCACGGGCTCTAGGCACACAGGCTTCAGTAGTTGTGGTACACGGGCTCAGTAGTTGTGGCTCGTGGGCTCTAGAGCACAGGCTAAGTAGTTGTGGCACACAAGCTTAGTTGCTCTGCGGCATGTGGGATCTTCCCGAACCAGGGCTCGAACCTGTGGCTCCTGCATTGGCAGGTGGATTCTTAACCACTGCACCACCAGGGAATTCCGAGATACTTGATCTTTATGGTGAAATAAACATTTCAATCTTTTGAAATGGAGTTTCCTCAAAGTCTTATCCCCATAGAAACATTGGGATACCTTATTCTAAAGCTCCCTCCGCATTTTGACTCAGGGATCTTACTTTGGAGGGGAGTGTATCTGTTCCTTGGGGAAGCCTGGAAGCATGGTCAGAAATCTTGCATTTTATCTGAAAACTTCATGTACAGTTCACACTCTGTTCTAATAGATCTCTTTGTTATAATAACAGTAAGCTTATTACCATAGAGTAAGATGGTTCTCCAGGAAGATAGTCTATGTTCCATTATTCTAGGGATCCAGGGCTGCTGGGTACAGCAAGGAAACCGAGGTATGGATTACTGAGTGGTTGGCATGTGCCAGGTGTTTACCCACAAGTTTACCCACTCCTGGTAAGGAGATATTATTTACTCCTTTTCACAGCAGGAAACCAAGGTTTGGAGAATTTTGGTGACAGGCTCAGGTCAGTCAGATGACAAATGTCAGAGCCTCCACCCAGGTCACTCCCACATCAGAAGTCCCGCTCTCTGCCCCCCTGGGGCACCCAGCACACATTAGCCACCCCGACCTGTGCTGGGGCCCCAGGAAAACAAGCACACTCTTCCGGGGTTTTGTGCCCGTCCTGTTGGACTCACTAAAGCGCCACCTCTTCAAATCAAATTAAATCATGAGTGGCAGTGATATTAGAGGGAAACCTTGAATGCACCCTCCTTTCTATTTAGAAGTAAATCAGTCGCAGGCTCCAGTACTAACTAGAATAATCGGTTGTTGGAATCGCCTCTCTTAGCAGGCTTCCTCCACTCTGTTATAAGGAAAGCTGTGCTCTCTTATTTCCACACTCCCAATAAAGTGGGGCTTTCGGAGCCCTCCTGCTGTGGAATAACCGGTGCAACGTGGAAAAACTCCTCTGGTTCCAAGCAGTTCAGGAAACATTGGGCTGCCTGTGGGGAATCCAGACCCTTCCCAGCAGGACTTGTCAGAGCCTTTCCTGTGCTCACCTGCAGTGGGACCCTCCAGGATGTGACTTTGGGATTTGGCAAGGATGGAGACTATCTTTTGTACCGCACAGCCACCTCTTGAGAAGCATGGAACAATTTAATTGCCTTTCTCCCTTCCTTTCAAGAATCCTGGGAGGCAGGATCGTGGAAGGATAAGATTCCAGGCTTGAACTCCTGAGCAGGGTTCAAAGGCTGTGTGTGTGTGTGTGTGTGTGTGTGTGTGTGTGTGTGTGTGTGAGTATACGGAGCTCAGGCTCCCAGGGCTCTGGATGGATTGGAACAGGGAGATCTGCTAACAGATTATTGCACTAACTCAGCTTTGGGTGGAGCTGGGTATAGGAGAAGGGATGGAGAAAACACATGTGCACGTGCACACACACACAGACACGCACACACAGCAGCTGGACAGCCCAACTCAGGTCCCCGACCTGCCACTTGATGATGTGACCTTGGGCAACAGACTCCCCCTCTGCACTTCGTCTCCATTTGCAAGGCAGGAGTACATCCTTCATAGAGTTTTTGCAGACCTTTAAAGGGATGATAAATGTAAACTATGCAGCATAATGCCTGGTAGGTAGTAAGTGTGCAACAAATTTAGCCTTTATTATTATTCAACAATTTCATTGGTTTCTCGAAGAACTGCTACGTTCCTCCCCCTGTGTCTACACCGGATCTACCGAAGAGCCCTATTTCCAGAGTCATTTTTTCAGATGCCTGCTTGCTAGGAAAGGGGTGGGGAAAGATTAAATCTGGGTAGACTTGGGTTTCAGGCCCCGGCTACCCTCCCAGAATTGACTTTCAAGGCGGGGAGACAGGTATGCACGTAACAGTGACCTCACACACAACTGCACGCTGTGATGAGTGCCAGGAGGGCGAGGGCAAGGAGCAGTGAGGGCGTAGAGCAGATGCTGGGCGTTCTGGGTGTTCTATCTCCTGCAGTCCCTTATATCACAGGCAGGGGGAGCAGGGTGCCTGTCCAGGTGGTTGCCCCACGCCTCAACTTGTCACTCACACCCTTGGGGCAGGAGGACTGCGCCGGGAGGCAGGAGGGCTGGGCGATCAGACACACCTGAGCCAGGTGTGGGCATCCATGCATCCAAGAGGTACTTACCGATCCTTCCGTGTGTGAGGCACTGCACTGCGGAGCGGAGAGCAAGACAAAGCCGGTCCTTGTCCTCAGGAAGCTTACATGCCACTGGGGCAGATGGATGAGAGTATGAGTGAAAATATGGTGTCATTTCAGCAGGTGATAATTGACATAAGGGAAGGGATGTGTCACAGAGAATAAGACAGACCCATAGGGGGTCAGGGCAAGTCTGGGGGGGAACACTGGAGCCAAAGACAAAAATAAAGGAGCAAGAGATAACCATGACAGAAGGCGGAAGGAGGCAGGGAAGGGAAGAGCATTCCAGAACATGGGCCAACACCTGTGGGACTGAAGGGGACCACTGTGGCCAGATCACCAGGGCCACGTGGACCATGGGAAGCTGTGCAAGTTCAGTTCAGCTGCTCACTGCCAGCATGACCTTGGGTGAGTTTTTTTTGTTTTTTGTCTTGGGTCTTCGTTGCTGTGTACAGGCTTTCTCAAGTTGCGGTCAGCGGGGGCTACACTTCGTTGCGGTGCGTGGGCTTCTCATTGTGGTGACTTCTCTTGTTGCGGAGCATGGGCTTCAGTAGTTGTGGCACGTGGGCTCAGTAGTTGTGGCATGCAGGCTCAGTAGTTGTGGCACACAGGCTTAGTTGCTCTGTGGCATGTGGGATCTTCCCGGACCAGGGCTCGAACCCGTGGCTCCTGCATTGGCAGGCGGATTCTTAACCACTGTGCCACTGGGAAAGTCCCCTTGGGCGAGTTTAACTTCTCAAACCCTGGGTTTCTTCCTCAATAAAATATGGCTTCTGGTGACACTGATCTCACAGGGCAGAGTGAGGTCATGATTAGAAAATGCTCAGTACAAGGCATATATTCAGAAAAGATGAAAACTCTAATTCGAAAAGATCCATGCACC
The DNA here is from genome assembly GCF_000442215.2 of Lipotes vexillifer. Taxonomy (NCBI): domain Eukaryota; kingdom Metazoa; phylum Chordata; class Mammalia; order Artiodactyla; family Lipotidae; genus Lipotes; species Lipotes vexillifer. Next base: position 1,835,801 of record NW_006773295.1, on the reverse strand, counting down.
CCAATGTTCGAAGCAGCACTATTTACAATAGCTAAGACATGGAAGCAACCTAAATGTTCACTGACAAAGGATGGATAAAGAAGATGTGGTACATTTAGGTTGGTTCCATGTCCTGGCTATTGTAAATAGGTAGCTAGTGGGAAGCAGCAGCATAGCACTGGGAGGTCAGCTCGGTGCTTTGCGATGACCTAGAGGGGTGGGATAGGGAGGGTGGGAGGGAGGGAGACGCAAGAGAGAGGGGATATGGGGACATGTGTATGCCTGTGGCTGATTCGCTTTGGTGTACAATAGAAACTAACACAGTATTGTGAAGCAATTATACTCCAATAAAGATCTATTACAAAATAAAAGATGTGGTACCTATAAAAAGAATGAAATAATGCCATCTGCAGCAACACAGATGGACCTAGAGATTTTAAAACTAAGTGAAGGGGCTTCCCTGGTGGCGCAGTGGTTGAGAGTCCGCCTGCTGATGTAGGGGACGCCGGTTCGTGCCCCGGTCCAGGAAGATCCCGCGTGCCGCGGAGCGGCTGGGCCCGTGAGCCATGACCGCTGAGCCTGCGCGTGCTCCGCAACGGGAGAGGCCACGCCAGTGAGAGGCCCGTGTACCACAAAAAAAATAATAAAATAAAAATAAAACTAAGTGAAGTAAGTCAGACAAAGACAAATATCATATGGTATCACTTATATGTGGAATCTAAAAGAATGATACAAATGAACTTATCTACAAAACAAATAGGCTCACAGACATAGAAAACATGGTTACCAAAGGGGAAGGGTGGGGGAGGGATAAATTAAGAGTTTGGGATATGTACTATATAGAGAATAAATAAAGAACAAGGGCCTACTGTATAGCACAGGGAAGTATATTCAATATCTTGTAATAACCTTTAATAAAAAAGAATCTGAAAAAGAATATGTATATAACTGATTATATAATTGACATCCTTATATAATTATATAATATATAATTGACATCCCTTCCCTTATGTCTGTATATATATATATATATATATATATATATATATAAACTGATTATTCACTTTGCTGTACACCGGAAACTAACACAACATTGTGAATCAACTACACTTCAATTAAAAAAAAGAAAGAAAAAATCTCAGTACAGAACCTGACATATAGTATTAGTAAATATTAACTACTGGTATTCAGGTTCTAGCCAGAAGGCTGGGTGCCTTACATCTTGCTTTATGTGTTTTTAAACTTTTTAGTACAGAAAATTAACCTTTTTGAAAAACACATTCAGGGCTTCCCTGGTGGCGCAGTGGTTGAGAGTCCGCCTGCCGATGCAGGGGACGCGGGTTCGTGCCCCGGTCCGGGAAGATCCCACATGCCGCGGAGCAGCTGGGCCCGTGAGCCATGGCCGCTGAGTCTGCGCTTACGGAGCCTGTTGCTCCGCAACGGGAGAGGCCACAACAGTGAGAGGCCCGCGTACCGCAAAAAAAAAAAAGACCTAGATTAATTGTTGGCACAAAACCTGATCCATCAGTGAGGCCGACCTGCTTACACTTCATGAGATTGTAAACTGAGATTCCGGTGTGTGGGGGGGCGTCCCAAGGGCTGGGCCATCCCTCAGACCCTCTCCCTGCCCCTTGACCTTTCTGTGTCGCTGTACCTTAGCAGGAAGTGGCCGTCGAGACTGCTGCTGCTACTGCTCTCCACACAACCTACAAGCTCTCCCAAGCGTTCTCATTATTCAGTCTTTGCAGGAGCCCCATGAGGTTGGCATGTTTCAAAACTGGGAAGTTGAGGTCCCAAGAGTCAAATACAAACCATTAAAGATTTTCCTCGTGATGGCACCAGGGCTTGAACCCCCAGATTCTCTGATTCTGTATCTACAGCCGTTTTTGCTTTTCGGTCTGGACAGAGGAGAGGTTGCTTCTTTTTAGGGAGCAAATCATCCTTGGGGCTCAGTCGATTCTGCTCCAACATTTACAACCAGATTTCCAAAGCTGGCAGGAAGCTCTGGGGCAGCCTTGGAGGGGAGCCGCTATCCCCAGGGTGGTGTATGGCTCCAAATGGGGAGGAGGACGCCTCCTCCTGAGTTACACCACTGCCTTTCAGTCTGGATGCTGCAATGGCCCTGCCCTGGACTAGCCCAGGTGGAGGCCCTCAGCCAGCAGAGCCAGGGCAACAGGTGGAAGAGGTGACCATCACATAACAGCTCGACATCAGGGGAAAGTGTTGCATAAGATCCCTGGTCCCCAAGGCAGGGACCGTCAGCACTGCTGCTATAGCAATCATGGCAGCTCCTCCCGGTTGCCTGCTTCATGTATGCCAGCCTAAGCAATCTACCTGTGTGAGTGCATTTAATCGCCCCGATGGGCTGCTTGGGCTGGGGAAACTAAGGCTCAGGTTAACCGCTCTGCTTGTAGGTGGCAGAGCCAAGATCCCACCCCAGGCGGCCGGACTGTAGCATGTGCTCTCGGCTCCCACGCTGTAGCTGTCGCTCCATAGCTCCAAGAAGGAGCTTTGACTCCCTTAAGCATCTCATGGCCCTGCCTCAGTCTCCATCCCTGTCTGCTGCCCCACACCCACCTCACTGTTTTCTCAGTGCCAGGCGGACTGTGGGGTTCTTGGAGAGGTTCTGTCTCCTCCCGATTCCGGGCTTCTGTATCTCCTGCTCCATCTGTCTCCAACACTATTCCTCCTCCTTCCTGCCCTGGCACCTTCGCCTGCTGAAATCACACTCCCTCCATCTCAGCAGAGATACTCCTGAGAAAGCTTTCCCTTGCAGACCCAGACCCGGGCCTCTGTTACTGGCTCTTCAAGCACTTCTCCTCTGTGGCGATTCTCCTGGTTGTGCCCTTACATTCCTCCGTGATCTTACTTGCTTCCCCGTGAGACTGTAAACCCTGCGTGGGCAGGACCATTCCTGCACTGCTTGGCCCGTATCTATGGCAGCCAGCACCATGCCTGGAAGGTGCCCAGGAATTACCCGCCGGTGAACGAGTGATGGTTGAAGAACACAAATTCCTGGCACAGAAAGAATAGAGGGGAAGGAGGGTAGAATTCCATCTGCGAAGGTGGCAGGGGACCAGGACCTCAGGCGTGTGGGACACTTGACTTCGGCAGTTTCTACAGGGATGACTCAAGTGAGACAGGCTCAGAACATATGAGCCCTATAGGCCTTTGAGACAGCAGAGTAAGTTTTCCATTGGAGGCGGGGGACCCGCTCCTCTTACATTTCTTCGAGGCAGGGGCCAATCTGGAACCGTTCGGGCTGGGTTTGCCTGGGCCCCCGCACAGGTCAACCCTATCAAAAGCTTGGCTTGGCTCCCCAGGTGTTACTCAAGCACCTGCATTGCGACAGGCACAGAGGAAGTGCCCCTTTCTAGGTCAGCAGTCCTGGAGGACCCTGGGACTTGTGGTATCTGAGCCTTTTCCGAACTGGGGGAGAACTGAAATTCACAGACTTTTCTCAAATGTGTTTTCCTACTGGAAGCTGTTCTCAAATCGGTGGCCCCTGACGCTGCATACCTGCTCGATTCTAGGATCGAGTGGTTGTAGATATTTTAGGCTTACTCTAAAGGCTTTTGTTTTAGGCTTACTTTAGGCTTTTCAGTATTTGCTGAAAATTTTCCAGAGACCTAGATGTTCTGACAGGTGATAAGTCTCGGAACTGCTGACCCTCCCGGGGTCTCTTCCAGGCTTCTGAGTCCCCCCATCCAAGAGGGTAGCCGGTTAATCAATTGAATCAATAGTCTGCTCACCTCCACCTCTTATGAATCTAGGCTTTGGAGTCAGGCAGAGCAGGGCTGGATTCTATCTACCTCCAAAGCTGTGTGACTTTGGGAAATTCACTTCCCCACTCTGGGCACTGCATTTTCAACGCCTGGTTGGATTCTCATGCCTAGTCTGTGAAACAGGATAAGAATAGTACTTGTAGGGATGCTGTGAAGAGTAAATGAGATCCTGAATGCAAGGTGCTCATTATAATGGGAGGTGTAGTTGTTGTTATTTATTAGTTAATGTTTGTAGTTGAAGAATAACAGAGAACAGAATCTGTTCTTAGAGGTGAGGGTTGCAATTCTCTTGCTGTCTCTGAGCATTGATTGGTTCCTCTGGGGTAAGGAAACATGACCTTGTACCAATGCCCTCAGCCATAATTGCAGGGGAAGGTGACGTTTTTAGATTACACAGGGTGTGTGACTTCTCAAGTCTCTCAGTTTTTAGGGAGCTACACCTCCCTCTCCTGTCACCCGAAATGTTGTCACATTTCTTCTTCAGATGCCAAAATACTAAAGAAAACAAATGACTATCCTTCACAATAGAACCAATTTGCTAATCGCTGCTCCTGGTTTAGTAACTTTGGCCGAATCCCTATCTTTATTTTATTTATTTATTTATGTCTGTGTTGGGTCTTTGTTGCTGCACGTGGGATTTCTCTAGTTACGGCGAGCGTGGGCCACTCTTCGTTGCGGTGCGCGGGCTTCTCACTGCGGTGGCTTCTCTTGTTGTGGAGCGCGGACTCTAGGCACGCGGGCTTCAGTAGTTGCAGCACGTGGGCTCAGTAGTTGTGGCTCGCGGGCTCTAGTAGCAGGCTCAGCAGGTGTGCCTCACGGGCTTAGTTGCTCTGTAGCATGTGGGAGTTTCCCGGTCCACGGCTCGAACCTGTGTCCCCTGAATTGGCAGGTGGATTCTTTTTTTTTTTTTAAGAAGATGTTGGGGGTAGGAGTTTATTAATTTATTAATTTATTTTTGCCGCGCAGGCTCAGCGGCCATGGCTCACGGGCCCAGCCGCTCTGCGGCATTTGGGATCTTCCCGGACCGGGGCACAAACCCGTGTCCCCTGCATCAGCAGGCAGACTCTCAACCACTGCGCCACCAGGGAAGCCCGGCAGGTGGATTCTTAACCACTGCACCACCAGGGAAGTCCCCTTTCTTCCATTTTTTTACCCCCTGTATTGGCATTTAAGAATATCCTCTCTCTGAATAACATAAACACACACACACACACACACACACACACACACACACACACACACACACACACACACACTTCTCAGGACCATCTCCACTGATCAGGGAACAGACAGAATTTAATTTACGGCATTTAATTCAGCCTGACGCAGGCTGCTGAAGCCCCAGAGATGCCTCCCTTTTGGGAAAGCACCTGCCCCGCGGGGCTGAAAAGCTGAAGTGAGTCCAAGGACTGTTTCTGATGTGAGTATCTGCCTGTCCCATCCAGGCACCTGACCGTGTCGGACGGGTGCCCCCACCCACGTGAATCCATTTCTGTCCCTTGGTGGAAGAGGACCCTTACTCACCATCACCAGCCGCATTCTTTCCATTCTGGATCACCAGGAAGGGGCAGGTGGTGTTTAGCGACCAAACAGATCTTGGTTGATCCTGCCAGTAATCCTATGAGGTGGGTGAGGCTGGGGATTCTCCCTCCTCTTCTAACATCTTACGGAAAAACCTGAACGAACTTTTTGGCCAAGCCAGTAGATGGGGAAACTGAGGTCCAGAGAGGGGACATGATTTAGCCGAGACAACACTCTGTGGGTAGCAGAGTGTCACCATGCGGTGACTCATCCTGCCCGAGGCTCTCAGCTCAGATCGCTAATGACGATCGCTAAGATGAACTGCGCCTGGCCCTGTGCTCAGCGCCCTGCATGGGTGACCACTTTGGACCGTCGAGAACTCCATCTTGGAGCTGCGTCCTTATGCTGCTTTGCATAGCATAGAACTCCATCCCGGCTCTGCAGCAGAGCCGAGGTGAGAACCCAGATCAGGGCACCCAACAAGGTACCCAAGGACAGTGGCTCTTTTTTTTTTTTTTTTTTTTTTTCTTTTTTATTTTGCGGTACGCGGGCCTCTCACTGTTGTGGCCTCTCCCGTTGCGGAGCACAGGCTCCGGACGCACAGGCTCAGCGGCCATGGCTCACGGGCCCAGCCGCTCCGCGGCATGTGGGATCTTCCCGGACCGGGACACGAACCCGTGTCCCCTGCATTGGCAGGCGGACTCTCAACCACTGCGCCACCAGGGAAGCCCGACAGTGGCTCTTTACTGTGAATATCACCCCACACAGGCCTGGAGCGGGGGACCTTGGTGCTAGTCACGGCTGTGTTGTTAACTTCACATGTGACCTCTGGCCTCTGCTCACCTACAAAGCAAGGACACTGGACATGCCAAGTGTCCCCCTCTTAGGCTGCAGGTTGGCGGCTGAGTGGCTTTTTGGGAAGCGCAGGGTGACCTGTGACGCCCCCTGCCCTGGGGACTGGAGTGCAGGTGGAAGTGTCCACCTGGCAGCTTTGACCACACTGGCGGCCCAGCGTGGCTTCCTCTATCACTTTAATGATCTCTGAATTTGCAAAACGTCGTTGCACCATCGCCTGCCAGCCAGAGGGCCCTCGAACTTCGTCCTGATGCTTTTGCTTCTCTTTCCGTCAGTATCACCTTGGCCAAACCCAGGTTCTGCTGGGACTCATGCTCCCCTTCTAGCAGGTGTCTTACAGATGAACACATGGGAACAGGAGGCTGGTGTGATTATGGGAGTGTTTAAAACTCATAGAGTGTTTAAAACTCTATGCATAGCACAGGGAGATCAGCACAGTGCCTTGTGACCACCTAGAGGGGTGGGATAGGGAGGGTGGGTGGGAGACGCAAGAGGGAGGGGGATATGGGGACATATGTATGAGTACGGCTGATTCGCTTTGTTATACAGCAGAGACTAACACACCATTGTAAAGCAGTTACACTCCAATAAAGATGTTTAAAAACAAACAAACTCTAGGGGCTTCCCTGGTGGCGCAGTGGTTGAGAGTCCGCCTGCCGAGGCAGGGGACACGGGTTCGTGCCCCGGTCCGGGAGGATCCCACATGCCGTGGAGCGGCTGGGCCCATGAGCCATGGCTGCTGAGCCTGCACGTCCGAAGCCTGTGCTCTGCAACAGGAGAGCCCACAACAGTCAGAGGCCCACGTACCGCAAAAACAAACAAACAAACAAACAAACTCTAGACGCTCAGCGTTGGGCAAGGGGGTGGCTGACCACACGAGCAGCTAAGTAGGCTCTAAGTCCAGGAGTGTGGCAAGCCAGAGGGAGGTGGCCCTGTGGGCCAGAGAGTATACACAGCCTCTTAAGTACTTGAGCTTGAAGCTGGCGGAGGGGGAAGGGTGAGGACCTTGGCAAATGGCTTATATTTGTGGATGACAGATAAGGGCGCCTGACTTGGGGGAAAACTCACTCGTGTCCAGCGTGAGCTGGTCCAAACTCCTCCCCATGGACTGATGCATGACACCAGCCCCCTGCTGAAAGGTGACACTCCACGGCCCCAGTTCCGTCAGGCACCCTGTGGGAGCCTGTCAGACCCACATGAGAATGGAGCCGGTGGCCGTGGCCACAGTGGCGGTAAGTGGCAGCGAGCAATCGGGAGTTCATCTTGGCGGGAGGAAACTTCCGAGTGGGGAACAGGATGGCTGGTTTAATGCTGACATTCTGCCCTCCTCTGTCCCTCAAAGGCCAGGCCAGGTATGGGTGGCTGTGTTGGAGGCGGGTGGCTGGAGAACAAACTGCCGACCCCCATTCCTCTCCAGCGCTTGCTTGGCTGCCAGCCGGCACCTGTTGGAAGTGAGCAGTTTCCTGCCTTCGTTATGGTCAGGGCCACGATTGCTCTGGCACCAGGCAGCTGTTGCTTGAGTTCAGTTTGCAACAAACAAAAATAGCTTCGGCCCTCGCTGGGTTTTCAGGTCAGCTGGGTTGTTTCAGCAAAGGGCAGCAGCTCGGCATGGCATGTCCACAGGGTTCACTGGAAGGACTTCTCTGGCCTTGACTGTCCGTGGATTTGAACCACATGCACAGTGCTCCTTCTAGACCGCTGTGCACATCTGGCTCCACCCTCCAGGTACACAGCCAGGTATCTGATTTTAGGGTCATATCCAGGTGCTTGTGGGAACACCCTCCGCTTTATGGAATTTATTTCTATCCAGTTTCAATGGTGGAGCAGTGGGAAAGGTATGAGCACTGGGCCTGGATGTGAGCAAAGTCAAGGAACCAAACTTCTCTGAGGCACAGTTTACCGAACTGTAAAATGGGACTGCAATAAAGACCATAGCAATTGTAAGATCCACCAAGTCGTTCTGAGGATTGGAAGCTTGAAGGCACTGTACATGCTTGGTGGCTTTTTGATGCTTCTGATAGCATTGACACAAATGCTATATAGGTTATTCAAAGAGCAACTGTGAGACAGGTAAAGGGGGCAAGACTCAGCATCCGCATTTTACAGATGAGGAAACAGGCTCAGAGGGTTTCTTTGGGAGCTTTCTCAGAGAGCTCCCCATTTGTCTCTATGTACTTACTTGGGAAAAGTTCTCATGTGGTGGCCTGTGGGTCCACCGTCATCACACTGCCAAGAAAAGGGAAAGACCCTGAGGTTTCTTGTGCGGGTAACCTCTGCAAGGTAGGTTTGGGATGTTTGACCCACTGGCTCCTATCAGAATAACAGCAGATCACAAAGGATTTGCCGAGTGAGGGAGGGGGCTGAACTGGGGAGAATTGCCGGTCCCTCCATTCATTAGAACTTCCAATTTAGAGCTTGGCAACTTCACCCACCAACCCTCAATTGCTTACCATGCATGTGTCTCGCCATCTTGCCCACCTGGCCAGCCACTCAACCCCTCTCCAAGCACCACCTATCTATCCTTCTACCCACAGTCCCCATCCGCCATCCATTCATCCAGCCAGCAAGTTCCCAAAGTGCTTGTGTTATGCAAAACCGCATAGTTTGATTGGTTTTCCAATGGAAATCAACGTAAAGTATTAATTCTCAGGGTTCCTAAACTCAGAACCATTGTAGCATATTTTTTCTCTTTTATTTCCTCAGCAATAACTCAAGTATTTTTCGATTTGGGGTAGGGGGAAGCTCAGCATTTCAATGTAATGCACTTAGTATTTCTTATTTCTCAGAATTTCCAATGTGTACATTTAAAGTGTACCTAAAACTGGCCACATTTGTATGAGGTCTTCTTGGCACTCTATTTCAGAACTGCCATGGAGACACCCAGCTTGTTCCCCTGGTGTTCCTGAATGCAGCTTCAGAAATGAGATCCTGAAACCAAAATTCCTGCCTGCCTCAAGCCATCTTTCGGTGCTCAGTGGGTGTGCATGGATTTATCATTCATTCGGTACATACTTTTTGAGCACCTACTATGCACCAAGCACTACTAGCCTGGGCACAAGGATCCAGAAATGAGTGACAATTGGTCTGTGTTTCCAAAGGTCTCTGGGTTGGCCAGGGAAGACCAGTGAACAGGCTGTTTCCATGGTGGAGGTCTGTACCCACTGGCTGACTTGCAGGGGGTGGGCAGTGGAGCTGTGAAAGCACTTGGCCCATGAACTGCCATAACCTCCTGCTTGGGGAGGATGTAGGGCTTTAAGCTGTCGAGCCTCCAGTGAAGCCAGGATAGCCTTTGCACCATTTTTGGCAATGCCATCTGCCAATTACCAAGAGAACACATGTGAGTCAGTAATTTCAGGACCCTGACTTTTCTTGGTGGCGCTTTTTAAACTTGTCTTGAGAACTTACTGTATGCAAGAGATGAGTAAGAAATACACCTTTTCCCCAGAAGCTCCCGTCTCACAGTCTAGAAGCGGAGGGGAAGGAGTGCAGAGGTCTAGGAGTTAAGACCAGCGGTTCTCACGTGAGGGCAATTTTACCCCCCAGGGACATTTGTCAATGTCTGGAGATAGTTCTGGTTGTCACAGCTGAGAGGGAGGAGGATGCTACTGGCATCAAGTGGGTAGAGACCAGGGCTGCTGCTCGATATCCAACAATGCACAGGACAGCCCCCACCACAGAGAGGTAACCAGCCCCAAATGTCAGTAGTGCACTGACTGAGAAACCCAGAAGTAGGAACAAGGCTTGAACATTAGAAAGTTGGGGTGCCGCTGTGAACATGTGCGTTTATGTATTTGTTTGTCCTTGTTTTCAATTCTTTTGGGATATGCCTAGGAGCAAAATCCCCGGGTTGTATAGTAATTCTATGTTCAACTTTTTGAGGAACCCCCAAACCATTTTCCATAGCAGTTGAATTATTTTACATTCCCCCTAGTAACTTACAATTTCTCCACATTCTCACCAACACTTGATATTGTCTTTCCTCCTTCCTTCCTTCCTTCCTCCCTCCCTCCCTCCCTCCCTTCCTTCTTTCATCCTAGTGGGTGTGAAATGGTACATTGTAGTTTTGATTTGCATTTCCATAATTACTAAGGATTCATGTTTTCATGAGCTCTTTGTATATCTTCTTTGGAGAAATTTCGATTCAAGTTCTTTGCTCGTTTTAAAATCAGGTTGTCTGTCTTTTGGTTGCTGAATTGCACGAGTTCTTTATGTGTTCTGGGTACTAGGCCTTTACCAGATACATGGTTTGTAAAAATCGTCTCCCATTCTGTTCATTGTTTTTTCACTTTCTTGAAAATGCCCTTTGGTGCACAGAAGTTTTTAATTTTCATGAGTCTGATTTATCTATTTTTAATTTTGTTGCTCATGCTTTTGGTGTCATATCTAAGAATCCATTGGCAACTCCAAGGTCATGAAGATTTACCCCTATGTTTATGGTTTTAGCTCTTTTAGGTCGTT
>NW_006773295.1:1821100-1824984 GCF_000442215.2 Lipotes vexillifer | reverse complement strand
CCCGTGTCCCCTGCATCGGCAGGCGGACTCTCAACCACTGCGCCACCAGGGAAGCCCCTATATGTCTGCCTTTATTCTAATACCACACTGACTATAGTTTTGTAGTAAATTTTGAAATTGGAAAGTGTGAGTCCTCTAATTTGTTTTGCTTTTTTAACATTGCTTTGGCTGTTTGCGGCCCCTTGCAGTTCCACATGAATCTGTAGATTGCTTTGGGTAGCGTGGCCATCTTAGCAACAGTAAGTCTTCCAATCCATGAGGATGGGATGTCTTGCCATTTATTTAGGTCTTCTTTAATTTCTTTCAGCAGTGTTTCATAGTTTTCAGTCTATAGGTCTTTCACCTTCTTGATTAAATTTATTCCTAAATATTTTATTCTTCTGGATGTGATTATAAATAGAGTTATTTTCTTAATTTCCTTTTCAGATTGTTTATTGTTGGTGTATAGAAACACAACTGATTTTTGCATATTGATCTTGTAGCCACCAACTGCTTAATTTATTACCTCTATTAGTGTTTTTTGGTGGTCCTTTAGGATTTTCTGTATATAGGATCACGTCACCTGTGAATAGAAATGATTTTATGTCTTTTCAATTTGGATGCGTTTTATTTCTTTTTCTTGTTTAATTGCTCTGGCTAGGACTTTCAGTATGATGTTGAATAGCAGTGGTGAAAGTGGGCATCCTTGTCTTGTTCCAGGTCTTAGGGGAAAGCTTCCCATCTTTCAACATTGAGTATATATTTTCTGTGGTTTTTCTTCATTAATGTGCCTTATTCTGTTGAAGTTCTTTCCTATTCCTACTTTTCTGAATGTTGTTATTAATGGGTGTTGGATTTTTTTTGGCTGTGCTGTGCGGCTTGTGGGATCTTAGTTCCCCAACCAGGGATTGAACCCAGGCCCTTGGCTGTGAAACTGCAGATTCCTAACCACTGGTCCACCAGGGAATTCCCAAGGCTGTTGGATTTTTGTCAAATGCTTTTTCTGTGTTCTTTGAGAGGATCATGTGTTTTTTCCCTTTGTTCTATTAATGTGGTTTGTTCATTGATATTGAACAAACCCTTGACTGACTTTTTTTTTTAAAGGAAACTTGATGATCTTAAATGAAAAAAATCTCCTGACCCTGTGTATTACCTAGAAAATACCCCTGACAACATTTCAGCAAATTCTATTGCCCAAACTGTGCAAGAAGTACTTGGATCATGTAGTTCTGGGAAATCTTGAGAACTTTTCCACTTCCCTTAAGAGTGTTGTATTGAAATTTAAAAAGAAAATGGAGGACTTCCCTGGTGGTACAGTGGTTAAGACTCTGTGTTCCCAATACAGGGGGCCTGGGTTTGATCCCTGGTCAGGGAACTAGATCCCACGTGCATGCCTCAACTAAGAGTTCGTATGCTGGAACTAAGAGTTTGCGTGCCACAACTAAGGAGCCCGCCTGCCATAACTTAAGACCGGTGCAACTAAATAAATAGATAAATAAATAAATAAAAAGAAAATGCCTTTTAGATACTAAAGTGATAAGCTTGAGTTTTGTGGTCCTCCTTTTTTAAAAAAAAATTATTTATTTTTGGCTGCGTTGGGTCTTTATTGCTGCGCGCGAGCTTTCTCTAGTTGTGGTGAGTGGGGGCTACTCTTCGTTGCGGTGCGCAGCCTTCTCATTGCGGTGGCTTCTCTCGTTGCGGAGCACGGGCTCTAGAGCGCGTGGGCTTCAGTAGTTGTGGCACGTGGGTTCAGTAGTTGTGGCTCACGTGCTCTAGAGCGCAGGCTCAGTAGTTGTGGCGCACGAGCTTAGTTGCGGCATGTGGGATCTTCCCAGACCAGGGCTCAAACCCGTGTCCCCTGCATTGGCAGGCAGATTCTTAACCACTGCGCCACCAGGGAAGCCCTGGTCCCGCTTTTTTAATGCTTCTACTGGATAATTACGGCAAAATTGAGTCAGAAATCTCAACACGTTCAGGTTGCGTTTTCATTTGTTTGCTTTTTAAACTATTTCCTGCAAATAAAAATTATCTATTCATTAATAGGGTAGAGTTAGTGTGGTGGTCAGAGGCATGGGTTAGAAATCGGAATATCTGAATTCATGTATTCAACAAAATGAATTTTTGTCCATTGTTAAGCTCTCACTCTGTACCAGGTGCTGTTCTAGACCCTGGAACAGAACAGACCCTCCTTGGTCTTGCTGAACTTTCATTCTAGCTATGAGCATACCTGCATCAGGTGTACTAGCGCTACAAAGAAAATACGACAAGATGCCCATTCCTCTTTCCAAGACCGTGATGATGATTGTGATAATAATACAGTGACGCTGATGATCCTGGTAGTGATGAAGATGATGATCATAGAAGCCAACAATCCTTTTCATCTACAAATTGGAATATAATGAAGTCTTTTTTTAAGATAAGCTTTGTTGAGATATAACTCATATACTGTTTGACTCACGTAAAGCGCAAAATTCAATGGTTTTTAGTCTATTCAAAGAGTTGTACAACCATCACCACAATCAGTTTTGGAACATTTTTGTCACTCCAAACAGAAACCTTGTACCCTTTAGCTTTCACCCCCATCCCATTAGCCCCAGGCAACCACTGACCTTTCCATCTCTATTAATTTGCCTAATCTGGGCATATTATCTAAATACATGGAATCATGCAATATGTGGTCTTTGGGGACTGGCTTCTTTCACTTAGCATGGTGTTTTCAAATTCATCCATGTTGTACCATGTACCAGTGGTTCATTCCTTTTTGTGGCTGAACAATATTCCACCGTATGGATAGACCCCATCTTGTCTATCCATTCATCAGTTATTGGGCATTTAGATTGTTTCTGCTCTGGGGGATATTATGATTAATGATGCTGTAACAGAGTCTTTTAATATACCTGATCTCATTCAGTTCTCTTTCACATGCATGTTTATGATTTATGGTGAGTGTGTGTTAGTTTATTTAGAGGTGGGAAACTGAGATCCAGAGAGGTTAAGAAACATGTCCCAGGGACTTCCCTGGTAGTCCAGTGGTTAAGACTTTGCCTTCCAATGAAGGGGGTGCAGGTTTGATCCCTGGTTGGGGAGCTGAGGTCCCACATGCCTCGTGGCCATAAAACCAAAACATGAAACAGAAGCAATATAGTAACAAATTCAATAAAGACTTTGAAAATGGTCCAGATCAAAAAAAAAAAAAAAAAAATCTTAAAAAAAAAAAACATGCCCCAGACCACAGAGCACGTTAGCCGGGAGAAGCGCCCCTGTTCTGCTCCCTGTCTAGTGCTTTTTCCCTCCAGCTCTCTCAGCACAACCTCCTTTAAGAGCTAGATAACACGATTACATAAATCCTAAAACCTCTCTCTTGTTCCCTTACAGATTTTCTGAATGATCCTGCTTTTTTTTCTATCTTATCTGATTTTCTCCTGCCTGATCTTTTCCTGGTTAAAAAGCTGGGGGAAAATGACGGACTCCAAGCAAGTCACCAAGAGTAAATTGAAGGTGAGCTTCATCACAAGTCAGGAGCCTCTTCCAGCCTCAGACAGCTCCAGGGAGCCACTGCAGGAAAATTGCAGCAGCAGCTCTCGGCCAGAGACCCCTGACCAGGCTGAGCCAGCCTCCCACAAAGGTCCCAAAGACGCCTGCCAGCAAAGAAACTCCCAGCCACCCCTGCTGCAGAATCCCCAAGGAAACCCCCTTTCCTCCGATGACCCCTTCCCAGCACGCCAAGCCAACGGGACAGAGACCGAAGGCCTGGAGACCCCAAATACCAGTGGCCTGTCCGTGCTAGCCAGACCCCAGGGCCAGCGAGCCAGAACCCTCTCCAAAGAAGACAGGAAGCAGGCGCACATCAAGAAGCAACTGATGACCAACTTCATCCTGGGCTCTTTTGACGACAACTCTTCCGA
>NW_006773295.1:1813830-1820964 GCF_000442215.2 Lipotes vexillifer | reverse complement strand
CCGATGAGGACTCTGGCACTGGCTTGTTCAGAGAATCTTCCCGGAAGGGCAGCCGAGCCAGCCTGGGGACCCTGTCCCTGGAGGCTGCTCAGACCGCAGGCGAGACTGAGACCCCTGTCCCCACTATAAGGTAACGTACCCTATGTCCTCGTAACCAGGAGGCGCAGAGTTAGGGTGGGGTCCACACCCTTCCCTGTTCAGCCAAGCTACCCGCTCATGCCAATGCTTTGAGGGTAGCTATGTGACAAGCAGAAGACATGAGCCACCCTGCTTCCTTCCTTTCCTCCTATCAAAATCATTTATTGAGCATCTACTGCATGTACAGGGCCCCAGGCCAGGAAACTGGCTTTCTAGAAGATCACGGTCTGGTTGGGGAGGATGACCTTGTATGCAACAACTAGTTATAATTTAAGCAGGATGAGCCCAGGTTGGCAAGAACCAAAGCAATGATGGGAACCCAAAGGGACTGACTCCTGATGAGACGTTTATTTACTTGTTCTTTCATTTGTTCATTCATCCAATAGGTAATTAACAACTGTAAAACATGCCTTCCCCCCAGTGATGCCTTAAAAGCAGAAATTCAAGGGAATTCCCTGGCTGTCTAGTGGTTAAGACTTTGCACCCTCACTGCCGAGGGCCTGGGTTCAATCCCTGGTCAAGGAACTAAGATCCCACAAGCCATGCGGCACGGCCAAAAAAAAAGGGCAGAAATTCAAATACTATTACACATCCATCAAACTGATTGTTGGAAACAAACACCTACAGGTCCATCACAGGTGGGACTGTCCCGGGAGTGTAGTCAATGGCTTCATTTCTGTTGTTCTTGTTATCAGACTTCGCCACCCCCGACTCCCAGATTACAAATGGAATACGGTAACTCCAGGTAGAAAGCACGGAAAATATGGGAGAGCAGAGAGTGCGAAAGAGCCACCAGCCATGACTTTGCCAGCCGGGAAGAACCTCTGCTGTGTTCGAGTGTTTCTTCCTGCTTCCAGTCTGTTCTTCTGCCCTGGGAGTGGAATCTTGTTGGCTCTTCTTTTAAGCAGCTCTTGCATGCTCTCTGCTAAAATGAGGAAAACCTGGACTAGGACATGGGCTCTTACAAAGACACCATGTTCCCGGTGAGCATGGTTGCTGGAACATTTTTAACCCTACTTACTGGAAATTGGAGATAGAGAAAAGAGAAAAATGCAAATATTCCCTATACTGATGATCTTTAGGGGAAGACTGTTTTGAGTTTCTGGAAGGGTTAAAGGAACAGTCAGACGTCAGAGTTGAGTTCCACCCTGGCTCTGCCACCCCGCACTGTGTGACCTTGGGCGTGGCACATCGCCTCTCCTGGCCCTGGTTCCTCATCTGTAAAATTTTGAAGGATTAAATCGGATAATGTTTATAAAGTATGCACAGAGTTTGGTATACAGTAGTTGCTCAATAAGCAGTAAATTCCTCCCCAGCTCCTTTCCCACCAGCACCCACTTCACCCAGCACTCGAATTCACCCAGAGCTTCCCCACTTCTACCTACCCCTCTTCTACCTACAGTTTATATAAATTACCCAGTTATCCTTTATAACAACGGTACAAGGCTGGTGGTGGATCCCTATTTTACAGATGAGAAAACTGAGGCTCCGAGAGGTGAAATAAATACTACTCAGCTTTAAAAACTAATGAAATAACGCCATTTGCAGCAACATGGATGGACCTAGAGATTATCATATTAAGTGAAGTAAGTCAGACAGAAAAAGACAAATATCATATGATATCACTTACATGTGGAATCTAAAACAAATGATACAAATGAACTTATTTACAAAAGAGAAACAGACTCACAGACATAGAAAACAAACTTATGGCTACCAAAGGGGATAGCGGGGGGGATATAAATTAGGAGTTTGAGATTAACATACACACACTACTATATATAAAACAGATAAACAGCAAGGGCCTACTGTATAGCACAGGGAATGATACTCAGTATATTGTAATAACCTATAATGGAAAAGAATCTGAAAAAGAATATATATATATATATATGTGTGTGTGTGTAATCACTTTGCTGTACACCTAAAACTAACACAACACAGTAAATCTACTGTACTGCAATTTTTAAAAATGGTTAAAAAAAAAAGAGGCAAAGTACCTTTTCCAAGATCGTGCAGCTAGGAAGTGGCCGAGCGAAGTTTCAAGGCCAGATCTGTTGGACAGCAGGATTCATTCCACTGTGTCACAGTGTGTTCTCCAGTAATCTCCAACATTCTCTTCCTTCCAGACCCTTCTTTCCCTCATTATGACGGTTTCAGCAGGGATTAGGGAAAAACAGTTTATTAAACCAATTCACCCAAATGAAAAAGCATCAGAGAGTATGTTAGATGTGGATGTCCAATGAGGGGTTGCTAAGTGGCATCTAAGGAGGAGGAATGGTGAGATACATTTACCACACTGGCTCCAGCAGGAAACAAGATGGAGAGTCCTAGCAGGGAGATAGGAAATGTACAAATAAACAGGTAAACTGATAAGATAGTTTCCAAGTATGTTCAACGCCAGGAAGGAAACAGGCTACAGGAGAAATACCTGTGGGGATGTTTTAGAAAGATGTGGTCAGGTCAGGGAAGAGCTCTTGGAAGAGGCAACTTTCAAGCCAGAACAGAGCAGTCCAACAGAACTCTCTGCCACATTGGGATGTTCCAGAATGGAATGTTCTAGAACTCTGCTGTTCAATATGGCAGCCACTCATCATATGTGACTACTGAGCACTTGCAATGTGGCTAGTGTGGCTAAAGAGCTGAATTTTATTTATTTATTTATTTGTTTGGCTGAACTGCACAGCTTGTGGGATCTTAGTTCCCTGACCAGGGATCGAACCTGCGTCCTCAGCAATGAAAGTGCAGAGTCCTAACCACTGGACTGCCAGGGAATTCCCAGAACTGAATTTTAAATTTAAGTTTTAATTAATTTAAATTTAAATAGCCTCATGTGGCTGATGGCTGTTGTCTTGTATGGCACAGACCCAGCCCTAACTGATAAAAAGGAAACAACTGTGTGAATTCTTCCTACTGGTGCTAATTAAGAACTTAATCAAGCAAATAGGCTTGCCAAAATAATAAATGTTACATTATTATTTTCTCCTGAGTCTTGGATTCCGAGAAAGTTCTGAAGATTAAATCAACTCATATTTCTAAGGTGCTTAGCAAGAGAATAAAGCACTTAATAAATGGTAGGGCGGGGGGAAGACTCCCAATTTTCTACTCCCTGTCTTCCACTACTATTTTGAGGGGTCTTTCCTGGTTTGTTCTTAAAAAAACAGCTTTTCTGGACTGGCAAATTTATAAAGGTAAACGATACTTAACCGAGGGCCTATCTTTGCATATGGCTGTGGGCCAAAACAGGCAGTGAATTTTCTGCCCTTGTATCTTCATTGCATAAAACTTAGCATTGTAGGTGAATCATTTTTCCTGCCTTGTCCCAGCAAAGGACTGGGGGAGGGGTAGAAGGATCTTGGATTTTATAAACCAGAGGCACCGAAACATAGAGATGAAGGTGCATTGTGGGGTGACGGGGCACAGGGAGGGGCAATGTGCTCTGTGACCTTGGGTAGGCCTCTTCCCCTCTCTGAGCTTCCAATGCCTCATCTGCAGCATGAGGAGGCTGGACCAGACTCCTGAAAGCTCACAGGGCACACAGTTCTTTTGCCCCCAATACATGTGCTTTTCAAAGTTGAGAATTTTGAATTTTAGTACCAGGGGCAACTCAGGTGGTTCTGCTGGTGCTTCCCCAAATCCCGGTATTTCCATTAGAACATTTCCAGCCCTAGCTGAGTCCCCGAGTCAGGGGCCTCTGATGGAGAGGACCCGCACGTGTTCGCTGTTTCTAATGACCTGGCACGAGAATCCCATGTAGAGGTATCTCCAGGGAGTCAAGGCCCACCTTTACAGTATTGCCCACGTGCCCCTAGTTTCTTGATCGATCACCCTGATGTGTCGTGAAAACTTAATCACTCCTTGAGATCATGTCTTTAGTTTCTTTGTTTACTTGGTTGTTACCTGTCTCCTGCATTGGGCCACAAGCTCCATGAAAACAGGGCCATATTTTTGGGGTCTCCGCTTTTCCCCACTGCCTAGCCTAGTGTGGGTTCATGGTAGACTTTGAAGAAATACTCACCAAATGCGTTAATGAAACAAGCAACCCAGACCTGCCAAAGACAGAATTCTGAATTTCTGGGGCAAGCAAGACACTTTGTGAATGAGTCTGGGGATGAATGAATGAATGAATGAATAAATGGATGGATGGGTGGATGGACGGATGGGTTGGTGGATGGATGGATGGATGGATGAACAGATGACTAGGCGTTTTGTTGTCCCTCTTTAGAAGCAGTAGAATTTGTTTTCATAAAATCCTTTTTGTATAAATCTTGTGATTTGTAGACTAGTTCTGAGGTTAAACTCCAATTTCAAATGTTTCTTCTGCCTTTAATACAGTTATGCAACCTCACACTTGCCTTGGATTTTCCGACTGGACAAGGGCTGGCTACGATTATAGATTGATTACAGATTCAGTGACTGTGCTATCTGCTCAGGGCTTCCCTCCTGTCTCTTTCCTTTTGGGTTCATCTCAAACCAGGAGTTGGAACTTGGTCTTTCTTTGGACTTGGAAACAGTCCCCCAGGGTTGGAATTTCATGCAACCCTTCAAAACAGAGCTGATGAGAACATCACATGATGTATAATAGCAAAATAGTTGCTCACATATTGTGAAATGAAGGTTACAGGGCAATCCCACATGTTTAACAAGCAGCAAAGTGGTTAGTACACGATGGACCTGGGCTAAGACACCAGGTTCAAAGCCGCCTCTTACTATCATGTAACCCTAATAATCCTACCCTATGGGGTGCATATGTGGATCGAGTGGGATGGGACACATTCAGGATCACGCAATTGCAGTCCTGAAATTTAAAGTTCTGAAACTTAAGTTTATAAGTTGGCAGTGAACTCACTAGCAAAACCTGCCTTGATGCAAAGTTATTTATAGTCTTGTCCCATTTTATGTGAATATTTATGCCTTCTGCTGGTGAAATATTAACACCATAATGTGTCACATAAGGCTTTACCTTCCTAGAAAAATTTCCAAATTCTAAAATACACTGGGCCCTGGGAATTTCTGGTAAGGGATTGTGGGCACATGTATGTCATGTGCTGAGAATATTCCCTGGTGCATAATAAGCATAAAAATACTCATCCTTAATAAATGTGTGTGTGTGTGTGTGTGTGTGTGTGTGTGTGTGTGTGGCTGGAGAGACTGTAAGGAATGTCTCCAAATAGTTAGTAATCATTGTCTAACTATAGTAATAATTGTCTAATTATGTGGTACACTTATGAGTCATCTAAATTTTCTTCTGCATTTTCTAACTTTCTGCTGTAAATATCATTGTTATAAGAAGTTTTAACAATGTTTAATAATAAAACAGTATAAAAATTACGGGGAGGGGGCTTCCCTGGTGGTGCAGTGGTTGAGAGTCCGCCTGCCGATGCAGGGGACGCGGGTTCGTGCCCCGGGCCGGGAAGATCCCACATGCCGCGGAGCGGCTGGGCCCGTGAGCCATGGCCGCTGAGCCTGCACGTCCGGAGCCTGTGCTCCACAACGGAGGAGGCCACAACAGTGAGAGGGCCGCATACCAAAAAAAAAAAAAAAAAAAAAAAAAAAATTACGGGGAGGAAAAAGCAAATCAGTCATCTCACTTCCTAGATAAGAAGCTGAAACCCAGAGAAGTGCAGGGGTCTGTCTGAGGCCTCCCAACAAGATATCATAGGCCCTTAAGCCATTCAAACCCAGACCCTCAGCAGATACAGATCAGAAAGTGGTCTTCAAACTCCCAGTGTTGATGCTGCCGCCTAACCTGGGCCCCAGAAAAAGTACCTCCACCCTCCTCCTAACTTGTTCTTTCTATAAATGGGAAGCATGAGGAGACGAGGCAGTTTATCAGGCAGCCTTCAGCTGTGCATCCTTGGGGATGTCACCTACCCTCTCCATGGCTGGACTGGATGCTCTAAGTCCTTTGTGGCTCTCATAGTCTTTGCTTTTGTGTGGCGGGTTAGACAGGTCTGGGTTCAGATCTCAGACCAGTCCCATGCCCTCTCCGCTGCAATTTCCTCCTCTGTTGAAGGGGGATAACATCAGTGTCTACCTCAGAAGGGTGCAGAGATCATGAGAGCGGAAGTGCTGGGAGTGGACAGCCCAGAGGCTGCCTCGGTTGCCATCATTTGCTTTTTTTTTAAATTGAAGTATACTTGATTTACAAGGTTGTGTTAATTTCTGCTCTACAGCAAAGTGACTCATACATATATTTATACATTCTTTTTCATTGTTGTTTATCTCAGGATATTGAATATAGTTTCCTGCGCTACACAGTAGGACCTAGTTGTTTATCCATTCAATGTATAATAGTTTGCATCTACTAATCCCAAACTCCCAGTCCATCCTTCAGTTGCCATCATTTGAATGGGCATCTCCCAAAGTTCTTATATGTGGCCACGGCTATTTCCAAGCCCCACCGGGCATACACCTTTTCAGGTATAGCAACCTGTGTCCACAGAGGAAGATGGACTGAAGAGGCAGGTCAAGCTCTCTGATAGAGGGATACAATGCAAAGCAGAGAAGTTGAAATATCCACACAGTGTCAATGAGTATTGGGGTTTGTCAATAGAGAGTAAATATCTAGAAAAACGTGAGTAAACTGGAGAGCCTAACTGACTTTGGGTAGGGTAGGGTGTTTTGAAATACCTTCATTTCCTGATTTTAATTGTTTTTCCTGTTTTGAGGTGGTTACGTGGAAGTGTGGGCTATTTGGGTCATGAGTACTTTTGGGTTTTTATTTGAAACTTAAAAAAAAAAAAAATCAGCCTACGGCAGGTTTTTTATTTTTTGGAGGGACTAAAGATAAAGCCACGAAGGGCTTCCCTGGTGGTGCAGTGGTTGAGAGTCTGCCTGCCAATGCAGGGGACACGGGTTCGTGCCCCAGTCCGGGAAGACCCCACATGCCGCAGAGCGGCTGGGCCCATGAGCCGTGGCCGCTGAGCCTGCGTGTCCGGAGCCTGTGCCCTGCAACAGGAGAGGCCACAACAGTGAGAGGCCCGCATACAGCAA
>NW_006773295.1:1811271-1813794 GCF_000442215.2 Lipotes vexillifer | reverse complement strand
AAAGCAAAAAAAAAAAAAAAAAAAAAGATAAAGCCATGAAGAAGCTTCCAGAAACTCTGAAGAACTGAGAATTTTGTTCATGTTTTATTTATGAAAAAAATTTTTTGTTGTTGAAGTGTAGTTGATTTACAATATTATGTTAGTTTCAGGTGTACAGCAAAGTGATTCAGTTATACATATACATATATATACTCTTCCATATTTTTTCCGTTATAGATTATTACAAGATATTGAATATATATATTTTAAAATTATTGTTGAAATGTTGTTGAATGTATAGTTAGAGGACTAACCAGCTAACCAGTACCCTCAGGCAAGGCTGCTTACACAACTCCAGGGAAAGGTCACTGTTCACTTTGTGGCCGCCTGGATGGCGCCCCCTGGATGTGTTGCCCTAGCTGTGCCTTTAGAAGAGAATTCCTTTGCATTTATTTCATTTCTAATTTTTCGGGTTTGCTATCCACATAAGCTACATTTACTACTATTGCAATACTAGGCAGTGTGTCAGATCCTTTTTATTTATTATAACTACTTGGAGAAGCATTCATTCATTCATTCATTCTAACTGGAATCAGATTGCCTGGGTTCAAGTCGCCAGCTGTGGCAACTTGGGCGATAGACATCTCTGCGTCTTCTTTCCTTATCTGTATTACGGAAATAAAACAGTAAGATTGCTGCGACGATTAAATGAGACAGAGGCACCGAAGAGCACTCTGTAAATACCTTATCAGAAGGAAACTTACTTAGGGTCACAGGGCAGCTGCGTCTTTCCTGTCGTGGAGGCCCTCATTTTAGCCGGGGGCCCAGGTGGTTCCAAGTGTGTGCTAGAAGCTCACTGAGGGGAGGGGAGGTATGGAGCAGACACGTCCCTGGAAGTCTAGGTGAAAGAATAAGCAAAAACCGGAACTTGGAAGCCAAAAGTTGACTGCGGGGGCTTTTACCAGGCACCGTGGTGACATCTGACTCACATTTTAAATAACCCATATTTTCCACCACTTCCCTATTGTGTGCGTATTCCAGCACGTGAATTGCTTGCAAGTTTTTCCCAGCTGCCAGTCTGAAGGGGGGGGGTGCCATCCTGGAATTGTTCTACTCCAGTCTAGGGAGCTGGGGAGCCAAGAGGTTTCTTAAAGTCTCGGGCCACACTCTCCCGGCGCCCAAGGTCAGCGGTGGCTGCGCTACCGGCTGGTAGGCGGGACCCGGTGTTGGAGATGGCGGGATCCGTGTCCTGTCCCGGGACAGGAGGTGGGGCCCGGTCAGGGGGCGGGACCTCTAGGGAGGCGGGGTCCGCTTGGTCGGGGCGGGGCCTGGGCGGGCGCGTCTGCCCCGGGCACAGGAGGTCCGGACGCCTTTCGGGATGGAGGAAGACCCGCGCCGAGTTGGGCTCCTGCAGGGTGGTGCGCCGCCCGGCCCGAGGCGCTCTAGGACCGCGCTTCCGCCTCCCTGTCGCTACCTGGCTGGGCCCCGGGACAGGGGTCTGCCTCACAGGGGTAGGGGGTGCATGCTGTGCATCCCAGCAGGAGCCTGGTGGGCGGCGGGAGGGTCAACATGAGTCCCGCCAAGGGCAAGGTCTGTTTCCCCGATCGCAAAGTAAAGTAAGTAAGGTTTCAACTTTAATGACCGTTGTTATCTTTTTTTAAAAAAAAATTTATTGGGGGATAATTGACTTACAATGTTGTGTTAGTTTCAGGTGTACAGCAAGTTATCTTTTTATAAACTCGTGCAGAGTCCCTCCCACCCCCCATTCCCCGCCCCCAGCCGAAGAAAGGCCGGCTTCAGTTTGGCAGCTGGGGAGATGGAGCCTGCCTCGCAAACTCTAGCTGGTCTTGGCGGCGCAGGTGGTTGCCAGATTTGGCAGTGATGTTGATTGGAGAAGGGCTCTCGGGAGCGCACAGGTGCCTCAAGGTTGGCAGGTTGGCGGGGCCCGCGCTTTCCCCCTCCTCCTCCCCTTAGCCTTGATAAAGGTGATGGTTGCCTGATGGCAGGTCGTTTTGAAGCGTGGTGATCTTGAAGCCCGGGGCGAATCCACGTACCCTTGGACAAGCGTCCCACTTACGGTTATTTTCTGAGCAGGTTAAGTGTAGGCATTTCAGTGCCTGAGCCCTTCTTAGCATCACCTGCTTCATTTCGTTTTTTTTTTTTTTTGTCTTCATTTTATTGCATTTTTTAAGGTTACCAAAGTGATGCTAACTGTGTTTGTTGTTGAAAATTCAGAAAATTATAGATAAGCAAAAAGGAAGAACAAACTCACCCATACCCCTCCCCTCCATTTGATCTTTATTAACAGCTTCCGTATAGTTTTTCAGCCTTTTTTAATTTTTGGTGCAGGTATGCTTTAATTTATGAACTTGAATCATACAGAACATACTATACTGTAACTTGTTTTTTCGCTGGGCATTAAGTAGTCTATCACTGGACTCAGCACACTGTGGCCCACAGCCTGTTTTTGTGTGGCCTGTGAGCAAAGAATAGTGTTTTGGTTTTTTTTTTTTTTTTTTTTTTCGTTATTGGGGCCCTCCCCCT
>NW_006773295.1:1799596-1811204 GCF_000442215.2 Lipotes vexillifer | reverse complement strand
TTTTTTTTTTTTTCTTGCGTTATGCGGGCCTCTCACTGTTGTGGCCTCTCCCATTTGCGGAGCACAGGCTCCGGACGCGCAGGCTCAGTGGCCATGGCTCACGGGCCCAGCCGCTCCGCGGCATGTGGGATCTTCCCGAAACGGGGCACGAACCCGCGTTTCCTGCATCGGCAGGCGGACTCTCAAGCACTGCGCCACCAGGGAAGCCCAATAGTTTTTAACTTACTTACTTATTTATATGTTTTTTGGCTGTGCTGGGTCTTTGTTGCTTCGCGCAGGTTTTTCGCTCTAGTTGCTGCGAGTGGAGCTACTCTTCATCGTGGTGCGCGGGCTTCGCATTGCGTCGGCTTCTTTTTGTTGCGGAGCACGGGCTCTAGGCACGCAGGCTCAGTAGTTGTGGCTCGCGGGCTCTAGATCGCAGGCTCGGTAGTTGGGCGCAGGGGCTTAGCTGCTCCACGGCATGGGGGATCTTCCCGGACTAGGGATTGAACCCGTGTCCGCTGCATTGGCGGGTGGATTCTTATCCACTGCGCCACCAGGGAAGTCCCAGCTCTTAACTTCTAAATGGTTGAAAAAAAATCAGGGAATTCCCTGGTGGTCCAGCAGTTAGGACGCTTTCACTGTGGCGGCCTGGGTTCAATTCCTGGTCAGGGAACTAAGATCCTGCAAGTAGCACAGCACAGCCAAAAGAAAAAAAAAAAAAAAACAGTTGAAAAAAAATCAAAAGAAGGCTGCTATTTAGTGAGATGTGAAAATTACATGAAGTTCAGATTTCAATGTCTGCAAATAAGGTTTTACTGAAACATAGCCACGTTATGTGTCATCTATGGCTGCTTTTGTGCTTCAAGGGCAGTATTTAGTAGTAGAATAGAGACTGAATGGACTCTAAAACCTAAAGTATTTACTGTCTGGTCCTTTACAGAAAGCATTTGCCAACGCTTGTTCCTCATGGTGCATTCTAGGGGTCCACAGTGTTCCTTTAAATGGATACACTTTAAAATTTATAAACACCCGGGCTTCCCTGGTGGCGCAGTGGTTGAGAGTCTGCCTGCAGATGCAGGGGACGCGGGCTCGTGCCCCGCAGCGGAGCGGCTGGGCCCGGGACCCATGGCCGCTGAGCCTGTGCGTCCGGAGCCTGTGCTCCACAACGGGAGAGGCCACAACAGTGGGAGGCCCACACACCGCAAAAAAAAAAAAAAAAAAAAAAAAAAAAAGAAAAAACAAAAACAAAAATATTTATAAACAATCTCCTACAGAGAGTGGATATTTGGGCTCTTTCTCCCTTTTTGTTATTATAACTAACACAGTGAAGAACAGCCTTGTAGCTAAGCCTCTCCCTATCCTTAGTTCTTTTCCCAGGATGTATCCATCTGGTCCATAAACATTACCTGACTATCTCCTGAGTGTAAGGCCTGCATCTGGAACCAGGAAGGGACACAAAAATGTTTGGGAAACACGACCTCTGCCTTTTAGAAACTTTTTTTTTTTTTATTTTGGCTGCGCTGGGTCTTTGTTGCAGCTTGTGGGCTCTTTTTTGTGGCTTGTGGGCTCGTTTTTGCAGCATGCGGGCCTCTCTAGTTGTGGCATGTGGGATCTTAGTTCCCCGACCAGGGATCGAACCTGGGCCCCCTGCATTGGGAGCATGGAGTCTTAACCACTGGACCACCAGGGAAGTCCCTAGGAACTCTTGATCTAATGGGGGAAGCAGGTGTTTTCTTAGTAATTCAAATTCAAGGCCCACGGGAGCAACAGTAATTAACTGCTACCCTTCGTGGGGTGCTTTCAGGATGCCAGGCTGAACACTCTGTACGTGTGATCTCTTGCCAAATTTACAACAGCACCATGGGACACTCAGTGGGTGCTGTCATCTCCATTTTACACATGAGGAAACTGAGGCTGTCAGTGCTGGTGATAGCTTAACGGGGATTCCGCTCAGGCTCTTGCCCAAAGGGCTCTTCACGGGCAGCCAGGTTTTAATGCATAATGTGCTTCAATAGACTCTTTCAAAATATAAGCCCTTCCTAATGTTGGACTAGTCAGAAGACTAAAGGACTCGACTGGTAACTAGTTACTGTGGCTGGTGAGCGTGCCAGGGAAGTGAAGACACCTAGAGCCAGAAGGGCCTCAGTGGTTGTTTAGTTTCTCAGATGCAGGGTTCAGAGAGGGCAAGAGACCCAGATGTGTGGCCAGCCCACCAGGAGGGAGGCTGACCCTCCAGTTTTTTGGTTTTTCCGCAGAGGAGACTAACAGAGCCTTCAGGGGCACCCTCCTTGGAGTGCTCAGAGCATGTCTGAGCAAAGGGCCTGCAGAAGGATAGGGGTCCCAGATTTGAATCACAGTCATTCTTGTGCACTAAGTTTTTTGTGGAGCATGGTAGTCACATTCCTTCCACATTTGGAGCCCTAATCTAACCCATCTGGCCAAAACCCTCAAGTCTTACAGGAACGAAAGCAGGCCACGTGGTCTACAAAGGATACATTTTTTTCTGATCTATAAAACTATTAACACAAAAAGTTTAACCTATAACTCTTGAATCACATTTAATTGTACACTTTAATCCAAAAGAATAGCTTTCACAAACCACTTTATTTTTTATTTTTATTTTTTAAAATTTATTTATTTATTTTTGGCTGCATTGGGTCTTTGTTGTCGCACGCCGGCTTTCTCTAGTTGCGGTGAGGGGGGCTACTCTTCGTTGTGGTGCGTGGGCTTCTCATTGCAGTGGCTTCTCTTCTGTTGCAGAGAACAGTCTCTAGACGCATGGGCTTCAGTAGTTGTGGTGCGTGGGCTCAGTAGTTGTGGCTCAGGGCTTAGTTGCTCTGCGGCATGTGGGGTCTACCCGGGCCAGGCTTGAACCCATGTCCCCTGCAGATTCTTAACTGCTGCGCCACCAGGGAAGCCCCAACATAAAGCACTGTAATCCAAAAGAATGAACTTGCACAAAATTGGAATTGTCCCGGCAAGTTCAGACCATGTGATCACTGTATATATAATAATATGAAGATGCTTTATTGGGTCACTGCATGGTTCCTCTCTTAGCTTAAAGTCGCTAAAAAGATGGAGATAGACAGCTGCACTCTGCCACTGAGCTCTGTAGCCTTGAAAAGTGCCATCAACCCTTTGAACCCCAGTTTCCTCATCGGTCAATGGGGCTGATTCTAATTGGCCTTCCCAGGATTCTTATGCCCAGCACTCAGGGCCGTGGGTGCTGTCCTGAGTCAGCATAAACACTTGCACAACTGATAACAGTGATGACAGAATTCTGTTGCAAAAAGGCCTATGCAGTCAAGAGGTATTTGGGATCCTGTCCTGAAGGCCTGGACCATCTACTAAGGAGCCAGAAATAATAGGAAGGCAAGGTCCCAAGTGCCGGCCAGCATTCCTTGGTGTTCAAACAGGGCCAGAGTTCAGAGAACAGAGAAGTGAATGTGGGTCGGAGTGGTTGGAGGACATCTCAAGAAGAGACTTGAGTCTCTGTTGGGATGAAATAAAGTTGAGGACCGGAAGGCAGGAGAGTCTGGTCTTCAGTGAGCCCCACACTATTTTTTTTTTTTTTGCGGTACGCGGGCCTCTCACTGTTGTGGCCTCTCCCGTTGCGGAGCACCGGCTCCGGGTGCGCAGGCTCAGCAGCCATGGCTCACGGGCCCAGCCGCTCCGCGGCATGTGGGATCTTCCTGGACCAGGGCATGAACCCGTGTCCCCTGCATCGGCAGGTGGACTCTCAACCACTGCGCCACCAGGGAAGCCCTGCAAACTTTTCTTAAAGGGCCAAGTAATAAATATTTTCGGCATTGTGACAGTATGGTCTCTGTCACAGCTACTCAGCCCTGCCTTTTGCTGCTCCAGCTCCCACAGGTAATATGTAATTGAATGGGCCTGAGTGTATTCCAGTCATGATTTACAGACACTGAAATTTGAATTTCATATAATTTGCATGTGTCACAAGGTACGATTCTTTTTCAACCATTCAAAAATGTAAAAACCTGTATTAGTTTGTGGGAGGTACAGAAGCAGGTGACAGACTGGATTTGGCCCTTGGGCCCTAGTTTGCTGACCCCTGGCCCAGCCAAAGTGGCCGTCTCTGGAGGCACTGAGGGGGCAGTTGGCCTGAGAAATTTCCAAGCGTCCACTTATCTGGGGGTCCAAAGATGAGTTCAAAGCTATCATCCTTTCCTGGGCTATGCAATGTCCTTTCTTGCTTACTTGCTGGGTGATAATAGTAAGGCCTGGCATCAGCTCAGAGCAGTGACCATCCCTGTTTTATGAAATAAATGGTAGGGTAAGGGATTTAAGAGCTGGTTAATGCCAGGGCCCTAGCCTGGTGGCCTCACACTGGGGCTTTTATACTGGCTCCCGTGCAGAGAGGCACCTCAGCTAAAGCTCTTTCCTGCAGGCCAGGCCCAGTGGTGAACCCTGGACACAGTGCTCTAGGCGGCAGATCCTATTAATATTATAAATATTCACATCCTATCAGGGAGGCAAGGCACAAAATATTGAAGCAACTTTCCCAAGATTACACAGGTCGTAAGTAGTAGATTTTGGATTCAAAGCCTGGGAGGATGGTTCTAGTCTACTGGGCTTTCTCACTTGTGGCACTATTCACATTTGGGGCCCTGTAATTCTTTGTTGAGGGCTGTCCTGGGCTTTGCAGGATGTTGAGTGGCATCCGGGCTTTTTATCCACTAGATGCCAGGAGTACACTCCACGCTGTGATGACCAAAAATGGCTGCAGACAGTGCTGTGCGTCCCCAGCGGAGCAAAATTGCGCCCAATTGAGAACCCCGGATTACCATATTGTCTCTCAAATGTTAAGTGCTTGTTTTTGAAAGTCCAGACCATAGAGTTACTTCCATTTATCTCAGATAGCTTTGTGCCTTGAAATTAGATCCCAGGGGTCAGATAGAATTGGATTGGAAGCCCAGCTCTGCCACTTGCCAGCTGTGTGACTTGAGGTCAGTGGGCCTCTCTGAGCCTCCGTTTCTTCATCGTGAGCAGGAGATGATGGTCTCCCCTGCATAAGGCTGTGGCGATTCAGGGAGGAGCCCCCTGTGCCCAATCTATGGTGACATTTGAGGATGTTTATTCCTTCCTTCCCAGTGCAGTCCTGCCTGGTCTCATGCCTGGGCAGCTGATGGTGTTGAGTGTTTGGCTGACAGCTCTGTTGTGTAGTTGACCGCTCCTGAAGCCACTTCCAAAGTCACCATGGAATATTTCAGCCTCCATACTTGCCTTGGAACGAATGCCAGCCAAAGGTCAGTCCCCCAGAGCCAATGTTGATTGGCCTCCAACTTCATCAAAAACAGATAAAAATAGCCACTAGCCTCAGACTGGCCCCACTGAAGCAAAGCCACACCAGCATTGTGTGTTCACCCGTGTACTTTGCTGGGGTGGGTTTGGGACCCTTCTGGTGGAGGGGCTGTGTCACCAGTTTTGAAGTCAAAATGGCGCCATTAATGGTTTTTCTCAGGGCACAGAATGGTGTTTGTCTAATGGTTGAGTTTTTCTTTGTTGCTCTTTAGGTCAAATTGCTGAGTTTTAATGTTACGTGTATAAAAGTGGGATGTCTCAGACTTTCTGAAGCCACAGGATCAAGCCAGCCATTTGGGGAAGACCATGGACAGAATGGGGAGGGTGGATGGTTGGGGAAGAGGCCATGGGCAGAGGAGTGGCCTGATGCTGTTCTTGGTTAGATTGGGAGATCAGTAGCCCCTGATCCTCCTGGCATCACTGCATTGACATAATATAGAGTTTACCGTGTGCCAGATGCCATCTTTTACTTTCTATGTATTGATATGAGCTTATTTAATCCTCGCAATCCAATGGGGTACATGTTATTATCCTCATTTTACAGTGGAGGATACTGAATGCCTTACCGAATAGATACCAAAATGACCATGGCTTTCAGCATCCCTATTACAAAGTTAATAGCTTTTTCTTGTTACTGAAAATAGTATATCATGGCAGAAGATTTAACAAAGATAGGCAAAGAGGAGAAAACCGAAACCACCCATAATTCAACCACTTTGAGAAAGCTGCTCTTAACATTTTGGTATCTATTTCCCTAGATCAGGGGTCTGCAAACGATGGCCCTCAGGCCGAATGCCTGTTTTCTAAAGAAATAAAGAAAATAATGTTCTTGGGCTTCCCTTGGTAGCGCAGTGGTTGAGAGTCCGCCTGCCGATGCAGGGGACACGGGTTCGTGCCCCGGTCCAGGAAGATCCCACATACCGCGGAGCGGCTGGGCCCGTGAGCCATGGCCGCTGAGCCTGTGCGTCCGGAGCCTGTGCTCCGCAACGGGAGAGGCCACAACAGTGAGAGGCCCGCGTACCGCAAAAAAAAAAAAAAAGAAAGAAAAAAGAAAGAAAGTTCTTAAAAACAAACTGAACTGCTTGTTGGTTAATGGAATGTAATTATGATGAAAGCACTGTTCATATTTGTAAGATGATATTGACCTTTAAAGTCCTTTGCTAAGTCCTGTTCCGTTTCAGCAGTTCAGTCCTAGGAGGTTTTAGAAGAAAAGCTGCTTGCAGTCTGTGGGAGACAGGAAGGCCAGTTCAGGGGCTGGAAATCATTTGTTCATTTGTTTGTTCTTTCGGACAACATGCATAAGCCTTGTTGAACGGAGACAGTCTTAATTGAAAATACAAATCCTGTGGTGGCATAGCATCATTATCGGTTTCTGTCATTCATTTCTGGTTTTGTTTCCTGGCCAAGAAGTCCATTTTTTCATTTCTGATAGGCAGGGCTTGGGTTGGGGTGGGGGTGAGGGGGACAGACTGCAGATTTGTAGAAGGCTTGTCCCATGGGGAACTGTCCTGGATGGATAGACTTTATACAACAGAAAATGCCCACACCCAACATTTCCTGGTGTGATGGAAAGAGCCCCAGTCCCACTGACTTGCTGGGTGATTCCCTTTGCCTGACGGGACCTCAGTTTGCCCATCTGTAACCTGGGCTTTCTCTCCCCACAGTGGCTTATTGGCTTCCGGCTTTGCTCTTCCCGGTGACGTGCTGGCAGTGTTCCTTAGGGTCTATCAGTTCTTTTTTTTTCTTTTTTTCTTCAATTATTTATTTATTTATTTGGCTGCACCGGGTCTTAGTTGTGGCACGTGGGATCTTCGTTGCCGCGTGTGGGATCTTTTGTCGCAGGATGCCAACTCCTAGTTGCAGCATGTGGGATCTAGTTCCCTGACTAGGGATTGAACCCGGGCCCCCTGCATTGGGAGCATGGAGTCTTAGCCACTGGACCACCAGGGAAGTCCCGGGTCTATCAGCTCTTCACCAAAACTTTTGGCACCCCAAACCCACTCAGCCCCAGCCTCCCAAAATGCCTGGTGACACAGTTGCTGGATGCACCCCTGGCTGGCGAAACTCTAACTTAATGCCTGGCAGGTGGCTATCTCCCTGCTTGAATAGCCCATTTCTGGGTTGAGAGAGTGGGCTGAATGCCTGATTCTGCACCTGTGAAAACCCCACCAAAGGACAGCAGAGATTTTCTTTTCTTTTTTTTTTTTTTTGCCGTACGCGGGCCTCTCACCATTTCGGCCCCTCCTGATGTGGAGCACAGGCTCCGGACGCGCAGGCTCAGCGGCCATGGCTCACGGGCCCAGCCGCTCCACGGCCTGTGGGATCCTCCTGGACCGGGGCACGAACCCGCGTCCCCTGCATCGGCAGGCGGTCTCTCAACCACTGCGCCACCAGGGAAGCCCAGCAGAGATTTTCTTAAAGAGCTGGAAACCCATCAGGCCCTGGAAGAGCAGGAGGGGAAGTTAGCAGCAACATTTTGGAAGCCAGAAAAAGTAGGAGAACAAGCAGCCACTGGCTGAGCAGAACCAAGACGGCTGAGCCGTAAGGCAGCAGTGAGGGAAGCTGAGAAGCTGTACCCCAGAAGGCGCAGGCATTGGCAACGTTGGGTGCCTCCGCGTCTGGGAGCATCTACATGAGAAGGATTGGGTGAAAGAATCCCAGATCCCCTCATCTGCTCCAGGTGGCTGGGGTTTCCCACTTCCACCCCAGTAGCAGGCAGGCGGTTTGATCTCTGGAGAGGGAAAGGCAGAGGGTCTTTGGACTGGAGACCGATGGGCACTGTGGAGCCTGTGTCCCAAACCGGAGGATGGGCGCTGTGTGCGTGCTGAATCCTGAAAGCTGCCCTGCCCCCCAGACCTGTCCCAACACTTCTCCCACGTCCCCCGGTCCCTAGGTTCCTGGCCAACCTTTATCCTTCAGGCAGAAGACCCCAAAACTTTTCCTCACTGGGGGAATTGGACCAGCCAGGGAGGATGACTCTAAAACTACTTGGGGTTCCCCAACACACAGTCCTCCCAGATCACCCTGCATTGAGGTCAGGGTCCAGTGACCCCAGCACATGCTCAGTACTTCTCATCAGCCCTCTAGTTCCTGCTATTGGTCATGAGGAAGCAACCATAGCTTATGAAACATTTGGGTGCAGTTTCTAAGATGGAAGGCAGCCCCAAACATACAAACAAAGGGGACACAGGAAACGTGGGAGAAACAGAAACCACATCAGGAGGAGAGACCTTGGAGAAGCTATCATAAATACCCTCATCGGGGGCAGGGAGGATATATAGATGTATAGAAAAGGGGATATTGACAGACCAAAACCAAGCTCTTAGATGTTAAAAACACGGTATTAGAAGTCAAGAACTCCACTGAACAGTTAGGAGATAAGGCTGAGGGAATTGCCCACAAGGTAGAAGAAAAGAGAGAGAAAATAGGAGAGGGGAAAAATATATAAACTAGTGGGCAGTCCAGGAATTTCAACATCCAGGTAATAGGAGAGAATGGAGGAAAAAAGAGGCAGGGAAGTCACCAAGGAAATATTTGAAGATAAATTCCCAGACCTCAGATTCTGGATTGAAGGAGCCTGACAGCTTCCCAGCCTTACTGATGGAAGTAGGCACACACCTCAGCACATCGCTAAAATCATTCCCTAAAATTGTAGAATACTGGGGCAAAGAGAAGATCCTATAAGCTTCTGGATATGAAAAAACAGGTCACCTACAAAAGGATCAAGGATCATCATGGCTCTGGTTCTAGCATTCTTGGAAGCCACAACAACAGTGACATAAGGCTTCCAAACTTCTAAAGGAGGTTTTCCCTCTTAGAATTCCATGCACAGCCAAATGATCGGGTCCAATGTGATGGCAGAGGAAGACAGTTTTAGAACATGCAAGGCCACAAAACGTTTACTCCCCTGAACACCTTTTCTTAGAAAGCTACTGAAGGATGTCTTCCATTGAAACGAGAGTAAACCAAAGAGGAGCAAGACATGGAGGACAGAAAAAAGGGATCCGAGAGAGCCAAAGAGAGTCTCCGAGGTGATAGTGGCAAGGGAACCCTGTGCAGCCAGGATCAAGACAAGCATGTTGGGGGCATTATTGTCATGTGTCCTGCCATTGTACCATCTTTTTAACTGGATGAAACTACTGGCAGATATGCCCCAGCAAAACACGGGAGTCCATCAAGAAAGAGGGAGCCGTGTGGTCCCTCATTCAGGATCAAACCCCAAAGGCAAAGGGAATCCTAAGGATGCCAGTGAAGGGAAGTCCCAGTTGACGGTTGCATAGGGGTTTAGAGAACAGCATCTGGATGAAAGGAGAGTCGAGGCCTTCAGGAATGATGTGGTCCATGGAAAACAATGGAACCGATCAATTATCTTATGTGTACTAAGAGGCTGAGGAGTGAGATGAAGTAGCGACAGATGCAAGGAAAACCAAGTCAATGAAAAATAATCACTACAGGGGAAAAAAAAAAAAGGAGCATCTGGTATACCACAGCCCCTCAGCTGTGAATAATGATCCCAGACTCCTAAAACACCGAATACTGAATTTACCAAATTGCAGTATAC
Organism: Lipotes vexillifer; assembly: GCF_000442215.2. Taxonomy (NCBI): domain Eukaryota; kingdom Metazoa; phylum Chordata; class Mammalia; order Artiodactyla; family Lipotidae; genus Lipotes; species Lipotes vexillifer. Next base: position 1,801,336 of record NW_006773295.1, on the reverse strand, counting down.
CTGTATTGAGAGGTTGGGGAAAGGGGAGCAGATGGGGATGGCTGCTTAAGAGCTCTAATTCCACATCTGTCAAGATAAGAAGTTCATAGATGGATGGTGTCTTAAATGGATGACTCACGAGATAATGTACACATATTGTTCAGAACCATGGAGATGTGTAAATGCCAGAAAGAGTCAAACGTGATTTCCTCTGGGGTGGGGTTCTAGAGGGGGATGGGGCAAGGACCCTCTATTTGTTATACATTTTTTTTGTTTTCAGTTTTTTCCAAAACATTGATATACACGTACAGGAAAGCACATGAAAGATACAAACTGTTTAACAAGTGTAAAGTATTAAACTGTGGCAGCTTCCCTGATCATAAACTTGCACCGCCGTTCTAAGCGTTTTTGTATTATTTGAGCTCCTAAATTATGGGCATATAAAGTAAGAATGACTCTAAGATAAAAAATCTGATCTTGCAGCTTGGGGCAGGTCAGGGGGTCGTTCCTACTTTATTTGTGATCTGACCTCTTGAGTCTCCTCGTAAAGTGTTTCAAGCTCCCCGGAGAGGGACTGCAAAGCAGCAGGGGTGTGATGGGCTTTGGCTTCTCTGTGGATGTGCATTTCATAGCTGCCGGGTGCCCGACCCCCTCCCCGAGCGTCCCGGACCTGCTTGCTCACCGGTCAGTCCTGTTCCCTGGCAGGCCCAGCATGTCCGGACTCCACCTGGCGAGAAGAGGCCGAGAACAGAAGAAGCTGGACCTGCACAGAGACTTTACTGTGGCTTCCCCTGCCGAGTTCGTCGTGCGCTTTGGGGGGGATCGGGTCATCGAGAAGGTACAGATGGGATCCTGGCACTCGGTGTGGGGTGAGGTGGGCCAACCAGCCTCAGGCTGCAGAGAAAAAGTCCTGCCCCTTTGTGAGCGCTTGCGAAGAAGGGCTGGGCGCTCGGGTTCATCAGCTTTTCACCCTCACGACAGCCTAAGTGACAGGTGCGTGACCCCATGTCACAGAGGAGGAGACTGGGGCCTCTGTGAAGGGTGGGGAGGCAAAGACCCTTCGTGCAGGGGGCTGCTTTCTGGATTTCTAGGAGGGGAGCCTAAAACCCAGCCCTGCCCTCTCGAGGGGTATACCTCCTTACAGGAGAGCAGACCCAGATACTAGAATGACAGGGACGGAAGGAAACAGCTAAAATTGGTGGTTTGTGAAGGCTTTTCACATTGTTTCCTATTCCAGCCGGTAAAGGCCCTCACCTCGTGCTGTTTGATCATTCCCATCGTATTCCCTGAGAAGCTAGAGCTCAGGGATTTGACATTGGTTGTCCAAAGTCACGTAGGTAGTAAGTGCTAAAGTCAGGATTTGAACTCAGCTCAGTTTGGCTGAAAGGCCTTTTGCTTTTCCATTTTATTTGAGGGTGGTAATAATAATGATAACAACAACAACAATGGCGTCAGCTACCATTTACTGAGGGTCTCCTCTGGGCCAGGCATCCTGTTAACTGCTTTACATTGTTGTGTCTCATTTAACCAACCCCACAGCGTTGTCAGTGGGTATTACTTTACAGATGAGGAAACTGAGGCCCAGACAGGGGAAGTGGCTTGCCTGGGTCTCACAGCTAATCAGTGGCGGAGCTGGAATTTGAAACCAGAGCCCGTGGCCTCACCCCAGCATCCTAAGTACGGCATTGAGCCACAGAGACTCATATAGGTTCCCCAGCCTGGCTGCCACCAGTCTCCATGGCTGAAAATGCACACACCCAC
>NW_006773295.1:1776510-1799426 GCF_000442215.2 Lipotes vexillifer | reverse complement strand
CCCCCCCGCCCCAAAGCCTTGATCTGATAATTAGGTTGGGGAAGCCATAGCCCAGCCGCTCTTCATCACTCATGGGAGGCATTTTTGAAAGGGGAGAAGGAACGCAGAAGCTACGGTGGCCACTCGCAGGGTGTGATGTCTGGGCTCGCATTCCCTTCTGTAAAATAGAGGTGATCGCATCCCAAATCTCCAATGGGACTTGTCCTTCAGGGCCATCATGAAGATTAGTCAGTGATGCAAGGACCTTAAAATTATGGACTTGGTACAGGAGTTGGAGCTTTGAACCTATACACCTAATTTTTTTTGTTTTTTTTTAACAAGAAAGCTAGAGCTTGGTTTTATAGAGATCAAACCAGGAGGTTTACCAGTCTGAGCTCCTCATAGGAAGATGAAGCACAGAGTGGGAAGGGATCTGCCTAAGGCCACACAGCAAGTTCACAACACAGTGTGAACTGAAACTAGGACCCCTCTGTTGCTGGGGACAGCCAGCCTCACTGCCTTTCTTCCTTCCCAAATCTGGGACCTTTAACCTTCTGGATACAGAAGCAGCCACCGGGGACAGTTCAGAGCATAGGTCATACTGTGGAGGGCTCACGAGTGCCAGCTCTGCCACTTACTAGCTGTTTGATCTTGGGCAAGTGCCTTAACTCCTCTGGGTTTTAATGTCTTTAACCCTGAATAGTGATAAAAATACAACCTCTTTCAAAGGGCTGTTGTGAGGTTGAAATGAAATGGTGCCAGTAAAATACACTGTACTGTAGCTTGGTACATACTAAACGCTCAAAAAATGTTACATGAACATGATGGTGCCAAACAGAGGAATCAAAAATCATTAATCCAGCCATCCATCCACCTGGTCATCCATCCTCCCATCATCCATTCAACCATCCATGCATTGGGTCATCCATTCATGCATCCAGCAGACTTTAAGTACCTGGTCTGTGCTGGGCTGAGTGCCATAGAACTACAAAGAGGTGCCATGGGAGGCTCACAGAGGTGAGATGAACCCTGGGGTATAACTCAGCCTCCAGCACAGGTAGATGTGCAACTCTGGCCCCTTCCTCATTTTCCCCTGTCCAGGTGCTCATCGCCAACAATGGTATCGCTGCCGTGAAATGTATGCGCTCCATCCGCAGGTGGGCCTATGAGATGTTCCGAAATGAGCGGGCCATCCGGTTTGTAGTCTTGGTAACCCCCGAGGACCTCAAAGCCAATGCAGGTATTGATACTTGGGCCCTGACTTTCTTCCCCTCTGCCACGTCCCCACGTCCTTACCTGCCCTCACCTCCTTCACCCCACCTGGGCCAAGTCCATCCTGGACCCCAAACAGCATCGCAGGGTACCTCTCCTGAGCTCATATTTATTTCCCCTTTCTTTATTTAATTAAAATTTCTGCGGACAAGAAGAGTGACCCATATGTCTTTTAAAAATGCAAATGGTTAACATGCAAAGCAGAAATCTCACCTTTGAGAAACGTTTCAGTAGGTTGGTGTTTCTTCCTCCATATGTTTTCTTCTTGCACTTGTATGTACTGTTTTTCAATCATTCCTTCATTTTTCTATTTCTTTACCTCTCCATGTCTATTACCATTGATCATTCTGTTAATAACTATTGGACAATTTGCTTTTTTCCCTAAACAACTGTATCCCTTTACAGACCCTGCACACGGCAGACAAACAGATCTTTTAAAAACACAGCTCAGGTCCCATCAGCCCCCTCCTGTGTCCAGCACCAGCTACCTCAGCCCCCTGAGCCTCCCCAGAGTTCAGGCCCTTGGCTCTGCTCTGCACAGATGTGGCCTCCTTTTTGCTCATTACAGTGAGGACAGGTTTCCTCGTTAGCCCCATTTTACAGATGAGATAATCGAGGCATGAGGGTGTAACTCACTTGCCCGGGGTCATGCAACCAGTATGTGATGCAGGCGGGATTGAAACCCTGGGCTGAGTCCACAGCCTTAGGCTGTCGGGTCTCCCATCGTGCTCAGGCTAAAATTCCAGAACCTCACTCAGGCCAATTAAGGCCTCACATGACTTGGCCCCTGCTGGCCTCCTGGACCCCCATCTCCCGCCTCTAGACATCCATCCCTGGGCCCCAGTCACACTGGCCTCATCAGTTTTGGCCTCGCTCTTTCCTGTTGCAGAGGCTTGGAATGTTCTGGACCTTCTGCTGGCAGTGCTTCCCCGAAGCTCTTTTTACAGCAGGTCTCCACCCCTCCACGCACGACTTGGGTCTCATAGTCCTCCTGGGCAGCGCTGTCAGAGAGCCCCGGTGCTACTCACAGCCCGTAGTTATCATGTTTGTCTCTTGTTTCTCTTCTCCAGCATGATAGTAAAATTCAGCGAGGAGAGGGTCATGGTCTGACTTCTCCCTTTATAATCTCTGGGACCTCTCCAGTCGCCAGCACAACGTGTTGGGTAAACATCAGAGGCCGGCGGGCCCGGAAGGAAGCATGGCTCTCGAGTTTCTTTCCAAGTCTGCACATAAAGTTCAACATCATTTCTTTTCAGGGTCTTTGAGAATTTCATAGTACAGATGTACCAACTCCTGACTTTTGATTGAGTCTAGCTTTTCACAGTTCAAAACACTGCCCCGTGAACACCCTCTTACATCAGTCTTTGGCCTCGTCGATGAGTGTTTTCTTAGAACATATTTCTAGAAATGGGATTCTGGTTTTAAAGAACATGAATATTTTTAAATCAAAACATTGTATTGTATTCAGCTTTGCACAGGAAGGAAATCCTGTCTCATGTTACAGCAGGGATGAACCTTGAGGACATTATGCTCAGTGAAATAAGCCAGTCAAGTACTCTATGATTCCACTTATATGGGGCACCTAGAGTAGTCAGATTCATAGAGACAGAAAGTAGAATGGTGGTTGCCAGGGGCTTCGGGGAGGGGGATGGGAAATTGTCATTTTATGGGTATCGAGTTTGAGATGCGTGAGATGAAAAGTTCTGGAGATTTGTTTCACAACAATGTGAATACTTGACAGTACTGAGCTGTACACTTCAAAAGTGATTAGATGGTAAATTTTGTTATGTGGTTTTGTTTTTTTTTTTTTGCAGTACGCGGGCCTCTCACTGTTGTGGCCTCTCCCATTGCGGAGCATAGGCTCCGGACGCGCAGGCTCAGCGGCCATGGCTCACGGGCCCAGCCGCTCCGCGGCATGTGGGATCTTCCCGGACCGGGGCACGAACCCGTGTCCCCTGCATCGGCAGGCGGACTCTCAACCACTGCACCACCAGGGAAGCCCTAATCCAAATATCTTGATAGCTTGTTTCCTTCTTTTTTGTTGCCTTCCAGGCCTTGTCCAGACACCCATGTGTTTTCTTTTTTTTTTTAAGTATTGTTTATGTTTTGGGTTTTTTTGGCCATGAGGCATGTGGGATCTTAGCTCCCCGACCAGGGATTGAACCCACACCCCCTGCATTGGAAGCACAGAGTCTTAACCACTGGACCGCCAGGGAATTCCCCAGATACACATATATTTTCACATGATTAAAGTCATACTCAGTTTTCTTTGAGCTATCATATACATTTGTCCATTGTTGCCCTAGAATCTTCATGGTTATCCTTTCAGTAGCGGTGCGTGGTTGCATCCTGCAGACGTCCTGTCCTCGACTTCAGTCTCTCAGCCCTTCTTTTCTTTTCTCTCCTGTTTAATCCCAGAGTATATCAAGATGGCAGATCAGTACGTCCCCGTCCCAGGAGGGCCCAACAACAACAATTATGCCAACGTGGAGCTGATTGTGGACATTGCCAAGAGGATCCCCGTGCAGGTAAGTCAGATGGGACACCCCAGTCTACCCACGGCGAGGGTGATGCCCTGAGCTCTGGAGCAACCTGATTCCGCAGTCTGGAAGGGATGGAGGAGCTGGGTCCTAGGAGACCCTGAAATCCAGGGCTGATGTGACTCAGCAAAGAGCTTCTGGGGTGTGATGGTAGGCGGGTTCTTGAAGAAAGACCTTTGTTCATGCCTCTTTGTGTTTGCAGGCGGTGTGGGCTGGCTGGGGCCATGCTTCTGAAAACCCCAAACTTCCGGAGCTCCTGCACAAGCACGAGATTGCTTTCTTAGGTAGAGTGCGCCTCCATCAGATGCGTGGGAATTGGGGTGTTGATGGGATGCTCGGTGGGTCAGATTCTCTTTAATACAGCCCTATAAGGAGGGGACCAGTTTGATATTCCCACATCACACTTTCATGGTCAGGAGCAAATGAATCCAGGGGTGGGAGGTCACGTGGATAGGTCGGCCAGCCCAGGGAAATAGGAGCCATTACCATGGTTACCACAGCAGAATAATGCCGGGCAAGCAGAACCCTCTGCTGGTGTTCCTGTTGGCACTGAGATACCAGTCATGTTCAGATTTCTAACTAGGTTTGGAAACCTTTCTGATAAGGCCACACCTTTTCTTGGGCTGTTCTCAGACTTTTGGAATGCCCTCACCCCTTGGGACCAGAGCCTATCATCTCTACTACTTATTAGGTAAAATGATACTTATTGTCTATGGCATCTGTTTGTTTTAGGATTTGGATTTGAAATTTGTAAACTTTGCTCAGTTACACTATCTGTTACGTGTGATGGAAATCATTTACCATCCCCAGTAAATCCTTATTGCTGCTCCTTATCTCTGGGCCCACAACCCAGACTTGCATATAAAGCAGCTTGGTGCTAAGTCAATACCTGATATTCACCTAAGGGTCTGCCTGGTGACCTGTGCTCACTGATGTATTCTTTGTCCATGACCTCTGATTGGCTGTCATACGGGACTCTCATGTTTAATTCTGGAGGTTGATGGTCCAGCCCCAGAGCCAGCCAACTACAGCCCAGGCCAAATCTGGCCTACTGCCTGCTTTTGTAAATAAAGTTTTATTGAAACACGGCCCTGCCCATTCATTTATGTATTGCTTATGGCTCGTTATAGAAAAAGTTTGCATGGTCTAGTGTTTTGAGGTGCTGGATTGCCCCCTTGGTCTAGCTTTTTGCCAGTGAACTTTGTATAGGCCACAGAGCTTAGGTTGTAAATCACGTTTACAATGCACATGTGTTGAAAGTTGACTGGTAGAGTAGCAGACTAATAGATTTTTTCTCCCCCAACTTGATGTTAAATCCTTGGAAGCTGGGACTTGGGGACTTTTCTTTGTGCACCTGGTTGGCACCTGGCTTCCAGGGCCTTGTGGCTGACTTGAGTCTGCCTTCTCCTTTGCCCCAATCCCTCAGGCCCTCCCAGCGAGGCCATGTGGGCACTGGGAGACAAGATCGCCTCCACCATCGTGGCCCAGACGCTGCAGATCCCAACGCTGCCCTGGAGTGGAAGCGGTAAGGGACCCTGAACCTCACTTTGGGGGAACTCCTGGGCCCAATCTTGCTAATGTGAGCAGAGGGGGTGACAGGAGTATACTTTTTAAATTATTTCATTAAAAATTTTTTAAATGATCATGAAAGTGGTCCTATTTCATTGTAGACAACTTAGAAACTAGGAGAAGTACAGAAAAAGAAATAGAAATCCTTTATAATCGACTGACCCGGTTTTGATCATTTGTTATATTGTTCCAGCCTTTTTTCTAGGCACATCCTTTAAAAAACCAGAGCTCTTACGTTTAATAGTTTGTGACTTGTTTCTTCTCACTGATCTTTCTATGTCAGTAAATACACTTTACAACATTTAAAATGCCTGCATAGGACTATATTATACAGATGTACCGTAATTGACTTAACAATCCTCTATAGTTGTACATTTAGGTAGTTTCCGATGAATTTTTTTCTAATTTTGAAAATATTAAAAGCTTTGATAGTCCTGTACCTAACTCTCTATGTCCATTTTAATCACCTCCTTAGGATAAATTCCTAAAAGTGGAATTTCTAGGATAAATTAAAAAAATAAACAGGAAAAACGTCTCAAGAGTTTCTTATTCAGTTTGATTTTTTTCCTCCAAAGATTGAATTTTAAATTTAGAATGAAAAGTTTGTTTCTGTTTTTTTTTTAATCTTCGCAGGGTTTTGGAAAGTAATGATTCACATACGAATGACTCCATAGGGTAGAGCTGGAGTTGGGATTTTTTTGGATTCAGGTTAATATGGCTGTTCTTGGTAGACTCGGTCTGAATTTTCTTAAGCTTGGTTTCCCATTCAGGGTTGAGTCAGTCCTTAAGGAAATTAAAATCCACTGCAGGAAGCTGAAGGGCTGTGTCTGAATTCTGCTGGTCCAGAGGCCAGGTCTAGAGTGGCTTTGGTGGGAAGAGGCCCTGTGTTTCTGTGTCGTGTCTATGCTCTTTTGGGGAAGACTGTGTTTCTGTGTCGTGTCTATGCTCTTTGGGGGAAGATTCAGTTTTCTTTGTGACCCTCCAGGTCTGACGGTGGAGTGGACAGAAGATAGTCTGCAGCAGGGGCAAAGGATCAGCGTCCCAGAGTACATTTACAACGATGGTTGCGTGAAAGATGTCGATGAGGGCTTGGAGGTAAACGCTCCTAGGGGGTCAGGTGCCAGAACCTTCTTATCATCCTAGAAGCAGCAGAAACCTCTAAAGTGGTCTGTTTGTCCTTTGACCCCAGGCAGCAGAAAAAATTGGTTTTCCCTTGATGATCAAAGCTTCTGAAGGCGGTGGAGGGAAAGGCATCCGGAAGGTGGAGACTGCTGAGGACTTCCCAATACTTTTCAGACAAGTGAGCTGTTCGCGCTGCATATTTTTCCATGTGTCTTTGGGAATTGTGTTTATTCAGTTGGTGGCCCCCAGATTCTTTCCACTAACATTATTGTGTCACAATCAAGAGGACAGTTGCGGGAGCTGCAATATTGCTGTGTTGTGTTGCAAAACAAATGTATACATTTTTACTCGCAGAAGTCCAAGGTTTTTGTTGATCTGTACGCTGTTTCCTTAAGATGTTTGATTCTATGAATCAGTGTGTCTCTAAAGGATTTCAGAGGTATCTGTTTGTGAGAATATCTGTTTGTGTCTATATTTGTCTGTCGAGAGATGGGATAGTTTGTACGTTCTAGCAGTTTCAATATTTCTAACATTTCTAGACAATTGATTTTTATTGTCTGAACGAATCATATATTTACTTATTTGTGGCTGGTTTTCCACTTTTAAAACATTATACCCAGCGGGTGGGGGAAGGGATAAATTAGGAGCCTGCGATTAACATATACACACTACTACGTATAAAATAGATAACCAACAAGGGCCTACTGTATAGCATGGGAACTATACTTAATATTATGTAATAACCTATAAGGGAAAAGAATCTGAAAAAGAAAAAAATGTATATCTAAAACTGAGTTGGGCTTCTCTGGTGGCGCAGTGGTTAAGAATCCACCTGCCAATGCAGGGGACACGGGTTCAAGCCCTGGTCTGGGAAGATCCCACATGCCGCGGAGCAACTAAGCCTGTGCGCCACAACTACTGAAGCCCGTGCGCCTAGAGCCCATGCTCCACAACAAGAGAGGCCACCGCAGTGAGAAGCCTGCGCACCACAGCAATGAGTAGCCCCCGCTCACCTCAGCTAGAGAAAGCCCGTGCGCAGCAACGAAGACCCAAAGCAGCCAAAAATAAAATTCAAAAAACACTGAATTGCTGTGCTGTACACTTGAAACATACATGATATAGTAAATCAACTATACTTCAATTAAAAAAATTTTTAAAAGGTCACCTAACTATAGATTAAAGAAAAACCCGTTATGCCCATTGTTGGCAATGTTTATAAAAATTCATACCAGTAATCTTCCCATTCTTAACCCAACTATTTTAATATTTCTAGGCTTTCTTGTAGACCTTGCTCACATGTATATTTAATTTATTTTATTTTATAAATTTTTATTTTTTTATTGAAGTGTAGTGATTTACGATGTTTCAGGTGTACAACGAAGTGATTCAGTTATGCATATATATCTCTTCTTTTTCACATTCTTTCCTATTATAGGTTATTACAAAATATTCACATGTATATTTTATTTTTATTTTTTTTTATTTATTTATTTTTTTGTGGTACGCGGGCCTCTCCCGTTGCGGAGCACAGGCTCTGGACGCACAGGCTCAGCGGCCATGGCTCACGGGCCCAGCCGCTCCGTGGCATGTGGGATCTTCCCGGACCGGGGCACGAACCCGCGTCCCCTGCATCGGCAAGCGGACGCTCAACCACTGCGCCACCAGGGAAGCCCACACGTATATTTTAAAGAGTTGTATTTGGCCTACACAGTATTTTGTTCTGCGTTTAAAAATTCTCAAATTGTGGATCATAAACAGTTTTACCCTGTCCAGTCCTTATAGTTATTTTGATGATTGCACAGCATTCCCTATGTGGCCATTGTCTTATTTATCAAACCTTTCCTTTTTTTGTGAAATGTTAAGCTTGCTTCCATTTTCATTATTATGCACAGTGCCACTATAGTATAATATGGTATTTAATACTATAAATAATATTTAGCTCTTTTTTCTTCTTTTGAATTATTTTCTTGGGTAAAGACCGTGGGGGAAGAAGGGTTTAGTTAAACAGCATGTACTTTACGTGCACTGACAAATACATAACCAGTAAATTGCGTTCTCTAAAGGTTTACCGATTATACAGCTCTGGGCCATGTGTGAGTATTATATAAAGTAGTGGTTTCACTACCACATGTCCCTACTGGGGTGTACTGGTTTGGGAGTATTTTGGGGGGAAGAATTTATATTTTCGGGAAAGTTGCAACAGCACTGCAGAGTCCCCATCTACCCTTCACCTCCTTTCCCCTATTGTTAACAGCTTTTGTAACAGTACCGTGATTGTCACAACTAAGAGATTAATTTCATTAATCCATGTCTATTAAGTGAACTCCAGACTTGATTTGGATCACCCCACTTCTCCCCACTAATATCTCCTTTCTGTTTCAGGATCCAGTCCTGGATCCTACCTTGCATTTAGGGGCTGTACAGATTTTAAGGCTTTTTTCTTTCTTTTTTAAAAATCAGGCTTTACTCTTTAGGGTAGTGTTTTTTTTTGTTTTTTTTTTTTTTAGTGTTTATTTATTGTTACTTGTTGACAGTTTGCTTTACTTATTTATGGCTGTGTTGGGTCTTCGTTTCTGTGCGAGGGCTTTCTCTAGTTGCGGCGAGCGGGGGCCACTCTTCATCGCGGTGCGCGGGCCTCTCACTATTGCAGCCTCTCTTGTTGCGGAGCACAGGCTCCAGATGTGCAGTCTCAGTAATTGTGGCTCACGGGCCCAGTTGCTCCGCGGCATGTGGGATCTTCCCAGACCAGGGCTCGAACCCGTGTCCCCTGCATTGGCAGGCAGAATCTCAACCACTGCGCCACCAGGGAAGCCCTAGGGTAGTTTTTAATTCACAGCAAAATTAAGTGGAAAGGACAGAGTTCCCATATACCCCCTGTTCCCCAACTGCACGCAGAGGCTCCCCCAAGCTTGCTTTTTTTAATTACATGAGTGCAATATGAAAATGTTCTCAGTGTCAACATTCAGTGTCAAATTCAGTAATACATTACCAATAAAAAAGGAAAGGTCCCTTTCGCAACATCACCTCTCAACCCCTCGCCCCTTCTCAGATGTAACCGCTGTTAGCCACTGGGTTTCTTTCCAGTACTTTTACTGTAGTATAGACTTTTACATAGACCTTCATATAATTCTGTCTTATTATTTTTCACATAGGTGGGATCATCCCATGTGTTATTGCAACTTGCTTTTACAGAGAATTTGTCTTAGAAATAATTCCATGTGAACACTTATTTTTACTTCATTTTTAAGGGTCTCTGGACAGCATGCCTATGAGACAATGCCTTTCAGACATTAAAAGTATGGAGTAAGTCGGTCTGTAGGTTCCACCGAGGAGAACTGGCTGAGAGAGTGAATTAAGTGGGAGGAAGAGAAGCCTACAGAGTAGTGTGTTTTGGTTCTATTTTTGTTTCAAGAAACATTTTCTCTGTACGCATAGAAGAAAACCAATTTGTACCCAACTCTTAACAGCATATTATCCTTAGGAGATGTTGTTGCAGGAGAATTTCAGTTTCTGCATTATGTATTTTCACATATTTGACTTAAAAACCATGAGAATGTAATGTCCTTGAGGGAGGTAAAACTAAAAGATGGGCAAAACCACGGACATCCCTGCCATCGTTTCGCGCCCTCTTTGGAGAGGTTCCTGCTCCAGCCCTGCTTCCCCAGGGAAGAGCCAGCCACCCTGCCGTCCCCCCAGGTGCAGAGCGAGATCCCCGGCTCCCCAGTCTTTCTCATGAAGCTGGCGCAGCACGCCCATCACCTGGAGGTCCAGCTCCTCGCTGACCAGTATGGGAACGCCGTGTCCTTGTTTGGGCGCGACTGTTCCATCCAGCGCAGGCATCAGAAGATCATAGAGGAGGCGCCGGCCACCATTGCCATGCCAGCTGTGTTCGAGATCATGGAGCAGGTGGGCTCGGGGGAGTTCGGGGGGGAGCTCTCAAGAGTCCAAGTTGCCAAAGTGGGGTGGGTGTCCAAGAAGAGACCAAGTGGCGTGGGGGGCCCATCGTGGAGATGATTTCAGCCCCACACGGGGTTACTGGAGTACGATCTCAGAGGTCCCAAGGTAGTTTACACACAGCAGGTCCTCAGCCTGCCTTTAGTGAGGGAGCTAGTACGTTTTCCCCGAGAAAACCGCTGGAAGCCCCTCGCCCACCTCCGTCTCTCTGCAGTGTGCCGTGCGCCTGGCCAAGACCGTGGGCTACGTGAGCGCGGGGACCGTTGAATACCTCTACAGCCAGGACGGCAGCTTCCACTTCTTGGAGCTGAATCCCCGCCTGCAGGTGGAACATCCCTGCACGGAAATGATCGCCGACGTCAACCTGCCGGCCGCCCAGCTACAGGCAAGGAAACGGGCTCCGAACCCGGGGGCTTCTTCTGCCCAGAGTGGGGATCCCCTGTCCTGCTCAGATTAGGCCTCCCTGCTCGTCTCTTGGCTGGTGTCCTGGGGAGTGACTGTTTTAATGTGTGGGTAGCACGGAGAGCCATGCAGTGGTTTGTCACCTTCGTCTGGCCATATAGCCCTTGGAGAAACTGGCAAAAGCCATGGACCTTCACCCTGGAAAAATCTGTTTTATACAATTTGGGGGCATTTGTAGACCTCCCCAGTACACATTCATAGACCTTTTTTTCATTACAGCCTCCTCATGGAGCCCTTTTAGACATTTCCGCCCCTAATTTCTCCCCTATGAAATGTTAATATCACAGATATACTGTATATCGGTTTGGATACTGTAGATATACCTGTGCGTTACACAGGCATACTTTGTTTTATTGCACTTTGCTTTATTGCATATTTTGTTTGTTTTTTACAAATTGAAGGTTTGTGGCAACCTGTGTCGAGCAAGTTATAATGGTGCCATTTTTCCAACAGCATTTGCTTGTTTCGTGTCTGTGTCACATTTTGCTAATTCTTGCAATATTTCAAACCCTCCACTAGCAAAAAGATTAAGACTCTCTGAAGGCTCAGGTGATGATTAGCATTTTTTAGCAATAAAGTATTTTTTATTTCAGGTACGCACATTGTTCTTTGAGACATACTGCTATCGCACACTTAATAGACTACAGTATAGTGTAAATGGAACTTTTATATGTGCTGGGAATCCAAAAAATTTGTGTGACTTGCTTTATTGCAACATTCGCTTTATTGTGGTGGTGGGAATTGAACCCCCAATATCTCCAAGGTCTGCCTGTACGTAGAAAGAGTAAGATTATTTTCACCCCCAAGAACAAATGTTTGCCCTCTTGGGCTCACCCCTGCTAAGAACATGTCACCCAGAGTTAGGAACTCTTGCATTAATAGAAACTCTTTAATTTTTTTATTAATATCTCCGTCCTTCCTCCCTTTCTTTCTTTCTTGAAAATTTCTTTTAGATTTTTAAAAATTTAAATTTTGATTAAATTTAATTAACTGAAAGTTTAATTTAATTAGTTTTACTTTGATTTAATTAGAATTGAACTTTAATTTCTTAAAAATCCTCCCAGAGTTTTTATGCCGTTTTTTATTTTTTTTCAGTTTGAAAAATTTCAGAAAACTTGCAAAAATAATACGATTAACACCCATACCCTGCACCTCGGTCCACCACTTATTAGCATCTGACCACATTTGCTGCCTCTCTCTCTATTTGTGTTTTTGTATAATTTTTTTTTTTTCCTGGCTCAACCTTTTGAGAGATGTTTTGGCTTGAACTTCATGCCACTTTGCCTCTAACTCTTTCAGATAAGAACCTCCTGGAAATAATACCGTGATAGAGTCGCCCCACTCCAGAAATAGAGCTTTGACACCCTCCACTTACCTATCTAATGTTACTTACTGTCCACATGAAAGTTTTCCTTGTTGTCCCAATAATTTGTTGCTGTCCTTTGTTTTTCAAGTCCAGGATCCAATCCAGGACCCATATACATCCCTTCCCATTTTCACGTCTCCTAATCTCTTTAATCTGGAACCGTTCCCCAGTCTTATTTTTTTGTCCTGGATATTGACATTTGTGAAGTGTTCAGGCAGAATGTCCCTCCATTTGGATTTGCCTGGTCATTTCTTCCCGCTGGAAGTCACTTAAACACTTTGGCAGGATATTACACAGGTACCATTGGGTCCCTTTTAGTGTGTCACGTCCAAAGACCCAGCAGATTCACTTTGATCTTTTGGTTCACCTGGTGTCCGTCACTGTCTGTTTTTCACTCGGTCCTCCAGTTCAGCTTTCCCTGTGTCCTTCACAAAGCCACCTTTGACTCTGCAGCTGGACACCACCATTCCCCCACCCCTTCCACAGCATTAGGATCTGTTAACTTTTATTTGATGCTCGCGATGTTCTGTGACTGTCGCGTCTTTTCCCAGAGACACAGTTCACTCCTTGGGGGCAGGGTCAAGCCATCTGTCTTTCTCTCTCTGTGCCTCTCCTGCCACCATGTCGCCCGGTCTGGTGGGCACAGGAGGAGCTCAGTATATCCGAAATCATTCACCCCCTGCCCCCACCTGCATCGCCTCTAGCACTGGCCTCCACGTTTGGGGACTGACCCTCTTTTTGTTTTTTTTTTTGTTTTTTTTGTTTTTATTTTTGGCTGCATTGGGTCTTCGTTGCTGCGCACGGGCTTTCTCTAGTTGCAGCGCGAGAGCTTCTGACCCTCTTTTGGGATGGATTTCTTGATTTCAGATCGCCATGGGCGTGCCTCTGCACCGGCTGAAGGATATCCGGCTTTTGTATGGAGAGTCCCCATGGGGGGTGACGCCCATTTCTTTTGAGACCCCTTCCAACCCTCCCATCGCCCGAGGCCACGTCATTGCGGCCAGAATCACCAGCGAAAACCCAGATGAGGCAAGTCTGAGGGCCCTGAGTTTCCACCATCTCCTACCTCCCAGCGTGTGGCAGACCCCGAACCTTAGCCTGTTGAGACACCCAGGTTCACAGTTTATAGGCGAGGACGCTGGGATGCGGGAAGGGACATGCCACGGTTTATCCACGTGTGATGTGTCCCAGGTACCAGGCAGATGCCTTCATATGTCAGTTACATAACAGCCCTGCCACTGGGCATTGTGACCCCACATTACAGCTCGAGAGGTTGGGGTGACCACCTTCACACCCGGGACTTGGTGAGGCCATGGCCATGGTGGACTTTACAGACCACGTCCATCTTTGGGACAAACAGCCAGGTTTAGAGCACAGGTCCTTGGATTTCTGGCCCCATTAACTTTTTGCTGCAACATACAATCTGGTTCATTCTAAGGAGTCCCTATGTGACTTGCTCTTACTTGTGCCTTAAGATACCAACCAGCTGGCATCTATCAAGTTTACATGCTTACTGACAGTTGATTGTCACATAATCTCCATAACCTACCACAATTTAGTTGTTTAATAACTACATTTAAGAAATTTGAGATAAGAGAGGTTTGGGTTTTTTTTTCCCCCCCCCCCCTTTTTGGTTTTGTAAATTATTTATTTATTTATTTTCGGCTGCATTGGATCTTCGTTGCTGTGCCTGGGCTTCCTCTAGTTGTGGAGAGCAGGGGCTACTCCTCATTGCAGTGCACGGGCTTCTCAGTGTGGTGGCTTCTCTTGTTGTAGAGCACGGGCTCTAGGCTCGCGGGCTTCAGTAGTTGTGGCACATGGGCTCTAGAGCGCAGGCTCAGTAGTTGTGGCACACGGGCTTAGTTGCTCCGCGGCATGTGGGATCTTCCCGGACCAGGGCTCGAACCCGTGTCCCCTGCCTTGGCAGGCGGATTCTTAACCACTGCGCCACCAGGGAAGTCCTCCCTCCCCACCCCACCTTTTTAATGAAAGAATTTTAAACTATGGTGACTGTATTCGTTTGGGATCTTTGGCTACAGGCGAACAGTCAGTTCTGATGGTGGACAAGCAAAATGGGAAATTTTCAGAGGGTTGATGCCTTGTTCACAGGTGCCTGGGAGGATGGAGGATCACGTGTAGAAAAGCCCAGGCACCTGGAACTTCCCATCTCTCGCCTCCAGGCATGTCTGCCAAAACGAATGCCTCCATCACAAGCTTCAAGAGTTCTAATCCCAGCAAGAGGATCCAACCCCCCCGCCTTACCACAGTTATACTCAGAAGGGGATGGGTCGTCCCCGCAAAGGGAATTATGTGTGTGTTAGCATCAGCAAGGGCTAACACTGGATTTCCTTACCTGCTGAAATTTTCATAATCTGGAATTGGAAATCCAACTCCTCTTTTTTTTTTTGGCTGCGCTGCACCACATGTGGGATCTGACCAGGGATTGAACCCACGTCCCCTGCAGTGGAAGCATGGAGTCTTAACCACTGGACTGCCAGGGAAATCCCGCCAACTCCTCTTTTATTTACACTTTTTATTATCAACAATGGCAAACATTTAAAATCAGTATGTACCTTCGCTCAGCTCCATCAGTGATCACCGGTCCCAACTTGGTGGTGGTTTTTTGACTTTTTTTTTTTTAAGTAAAAATGACACACATTGACGTGCTCACCTGGAAACACCTGCACCTATAGTGAGAAGCATCAGTGTTCTGTTCATCACGCTGAGCTCTTGGGTGTGGGGGCGTGGGGCTCTTGGGTTTTCCTAGGATTTAATTCTGATAAAAATGTATCTGGAGTAACTATTTCTTCCATCTTGCTTTTTCTGTCTGGGCTCCAGGGGTTTAAGCCGAGCTCTGGAACTGTCCAGGAGTTGAATTTCCGCAGCAGCAAGAACGTGTGGGGCTATTTCAGCGTGGCTGCCACTGGAGGCTTACATGAATTTGCCGATTCCCAGTTTGGGCACTGCTATCCCCTGCAAAATCAAAGAAATAGTAAAGTAAAATTGCTTTTGAAGGCCAGAAAAATACTTAGAAAGGAATGACCCGATTCATTGTTATTCCTTTCATGTTCATTCCTTTCTCTTTTTCTCTCTCTCCCTCTCCTCTCCCTCCCTCCCTTTTCCCTCCTTCCCTCCCTCCCTCCCTCCCTTTGAGAAACTAAAAATTAACCTGCTGCTTTAGATGCAGCAGCACTTTAGGAGATGGGGAGCAGATCTTATTTTATTTTATTTTATTTATTATTATTATTTGTTTGCGGTACGCGGGCCTCTCCTGTTGTGGCCTCTCCCGCTGCGGAGCACAGGCTCCGGATGCGCAGGCTCAGCGGCCATGGCTCATGGGCCCAGCCGCTCCGCGGCATGTGGGATCTTCCCAGACTGGGGCACGAACCCCTGTCCCCTGCGTCGGCAGGTGGACTCTGAACCACTGCGCCACAAGGGAAGCCCCATGTATCTTTTTAAATTAGAGTTTTGTCCAGATATATGCCCAGGAGTGGGATTGCTAGATCTTATAGTAATTTTATTGTTTTCTGAGGAACCTCCATACTGTTTTCCACAGTGGCTGCACCAACTTACATTCCCACCAACAGTGTAGGAGGGTTTCCCTTTTCTCCACACCCTCTCTAGCATTTGTTATTTGTAGACTTTTTAATGATGGCCATTCTGACCCATGTGAGGTGGTACCTCACTGTAGTTTTGATTAGTGGTAGCTCACTGTAGTTTTGATTTGCATTTCCCTAAAGATTAGCGATCAAAACCCCCACACCTTAACATTTCTCCTGCCTTGACCTGGGAACAAAAAGGTAAACACCAGTTCAGTTTGTAAAATTAAACATTCTTGTGGAGGTGCCTTTTAGAGTGAAAGACATTTCATTTGAAAAGCATTTAAATCTGTCTGGCCTGGGGCACTTAGCCATGAATTAAATGGAGTTTGCTGCTTTTGAGGGAGAGAGTTTCTTTGCCAGCTTTGAATAATTCATCTTAATCAGTGAAGAATTGAGACGCTTGGAGCAAATAAGGATTAATAAAAGGTGGAATGGTGGTCAGCCAGCCCAGCTGTCTCTGAGTGAAGGGACCTGTGGCTTGTCCCACACTGTGAGTGGCTAGTAATCACTTCAGCAGAATAGGAAGGAAAAATTCCAACTCTTATTGCTGTCAGTGTCCAAGAGGGGAACCAACTGTCCCTGTTTTCCCAGGACTGAGTGTTTCCCGGGTTGTGGGATTTCTCAGTGCTAAAACTGGGCAAGTCCTGAGCCAACCGGGACAAGTTGGTCACCTTTGAATCCAGTGGCTCAGCCTGTAGATGCAGGTTCGGGTCCCACACCCAACTTGCAGTAGCCTATTTGACACCCTCATTTAACCTCACTGCGTCTTCATTTTCTCATCCTCCCCTGGGGTCTCGTGGCCCCTTTGTCACACCTGCTGGCAGCGTGCAGGAGCATCGTAACTGGTGTGAAAGCTCTCCTCTCCCAGGAAGGGTTCTTATGCCCCCTCTTCCTCTGGTGCCTCTCCCCATAACATTCTCCCTATGATTTCATGGAGAGTGGAGGTTTCTGCCCTTTGGACAGGACATCCTGTTTGCGGGGAGGCAGCCCCTCTGGGAAATGGGAGGTGGTTACAGCCAAGCATGTGTGGGCTGGTGACCGCCATGCCCAGAGCGGGGCACCGGTGTTAGCCACCTCCTCGTGCACCCCAGGCACACCGGACAGCTGTGTGGACAGGTAAAGAGCGGCTCGTTCTTGGGACACTGGGGGATTTTGATTGATCCAGCGGGAGAGGGAGTCAGAGCAACTGGCATGGTTAATAACAGTTATAATCACTGTAATAAATCGTTTCATAGCAGTTAAGGTTTATTGATCAGTGACCATGTGCTTTATACAGACTGTCTCATTTTAATCCCCAAGCATCTGTGTGAAGGCAGGGTTATTCCCCCCTCTTCCAGATGAGGAAACTGAGGCCCAGGCAGTTAAGCCACTGGCCCAAGGTTTGCTGTGCCAGTCAGTGCTGGAGCTGACATTGCCCCAAGCCGTCTGACTCAGGGGCCTCCCTAAACTTCTGTGCGGTTCTGACTCACTGGAAACCACTCCAGAACTCTGATGACGCGTACGTTAATTGAGAAAACAATCCGTGTGCCTTCCCCTCAAGGAACATGGTGGTGGCTTTGAAGGAACTGTCCATCCGGGGCGACTTCAGGACCACCGTGGAATATCTCACCAACCTCCTGGAGACCGAGAGCTTCCAGAACAACGACATTGACACCAGCTGGTTGGATAATCTCATCGCCGAGAAAGTGCAGGTGGGGAGCTGCACGTGTCTCCCCTGGGGGTCCTGGAGCTCTCCTGGCTCCCCGTGGCTTTGGTCACTGTGGATACTGACGTGCAGAGTCTCTCCCAGGCCGAGAAGCCAGATATCATGCTCGGGGTGGTGTGCGGAGCCTTGAACGTGGCCGACTCGATGTTCAGGACCTGCATGACGGATTTCTTACACTCGCTGGAAAGGTGGGGCCCATGGGTACTTCCTTTACCCTCTTGGGATATGTGTTGGTGGCAAGTAAGGCAGAAACATGCTTTATTTGGGTGTAAATCCGTCACCGAGCAATTAGTGAACCTCTCCTATGTGCTTGCCTCTGTAGAATTCCTTGGATAAACCTGGGCTGCGCTAGAAGAGGCTGGGGTAGGGGGCGGGAAGGCCAAGGCAGCCATCATCCTATAGACAGCGGTGCGCTTATTCGTGCTGACCTGTGCAAGGTACGTCGTAACACTCAGGAGTCCAGAGAGGAGGAGCTGGATTTGAGAAGCAAAGCGGGTTATAGGTCACCTCTACAAACGGTCCTTTCCCAGACCCTCACCTGAATCAGATGACCAGTGAAATGGACCCTGTGGAAGTGGCCAGGAGCTCCCTCTTGGGATAGACCAGGGTTTCCCAACCTCAGCACCACTGACCTTTGGGGCTGGGACATCTTTTGTGGTGAGGGCTGTCCTGTGGGACAGGGTAGGAAGTTAGCAGCATCCCTGGTCCCATCCATAGCATCCCCTCTCCCCCTGGAAGTCAGGACAATCAAGTATGTCTCCAGATATTGCCAGATGTCCTCGGGGTAGAGGCAAACCCCAAATTGAAAACCACTGTGGTAGGCAGAGGAAACTACTGAAAGGGAGCTAGAAGGGCGAAAGTTCTTAGAAAGTTCCTGGATAATACGCTTTTGAATGGTAATAGAATCAATATCCGTGCATTCGTTTCTTTCACAAGCGGGTGGCAGAATTCCCACATAAGGAATTTTTTCAAGAAGAAGCAATATGGTTATCGCTTCTTAGAGGAGCCGTTTTGAAATGTCACATCCTGTAGCAAGAGCAGTTTCCTTAAGTTCTAAGGGATGTCAGGTTCCTCGGGACTCTCCGTTCCTTGCCTTTTATCAATCAGCTGTGTTGATAGTTAGAAGAGGCAAAGAGTGGGTGGTTTTTCATATCCAGGGGATGGACGGCTGTGGAGTTCTTGGTCACTCCCAAACTGACCACAGGTCTGTCTTCTCTCTCAGGGGCCAGGTCCTCCCCGCAGACTCTCTGCTGAACATTGTGGATGTAGAATTAATCTACGGAGGCGTTAAGTACATCCTCAAGGTAAAGGTCCCTGTTAGATGTCTCCCACACTCTGGTGGCTCAAGGGAGTTTTATTTCTGCAGTGGGCCATCCCTGCAGTGGATTTTCTCATGCTTGGTCCCAGCACTCCCCGTGCAGTCCTGCGACCTTGAAATCTAAGGTCTTTGGATTCCAGAACCCGTAGGCTTGAGCCACGCACACAAGGCACGTTAGAGCGTGTGTTGGTTTCCCGTGGCTGCCATAATGAAGTCCCATAAACTGGTGTCACTTCAAACAACAGAAATTTATCGTCTCTCAGTTCTGGAGGCCAGAAGTCCAAAATCAAGGTTTTGGCTGGGCCATGGTCTCTTTGAAGGCTACCAGGGAGCATGCATTCCTAGCTTCTGGTAGTTGTGGGCAGTCCTTGGTGTTCCTTAGCTTGTAGGTTGTCACTCCAGTCTCTACCAGTCTCTGGCTTTGTACGGCCACCTTCTCTGAGTGTGTCTGTGTCTGTGTCTGTCTGTCTGTCTTCACATCCTCATCTTTCTGTGCCTGTCTCTCTGGGTCTCTTCTCTTACAAGAACACTAGTCAGACTGGATTTAGGGTTCAGCCTAATCCGGCACAACCCCTCCTTAACTAACTACATCTGCAAAGATCCTGTTTCCATTAAGGTCACAAGCTGAGGTTCCAGGGAGGACTTGAATTTGGGGGGACATAATTCAACCCCTTACACAGTGTGAGTCGGACCATTGCTCAAGAGCAGAGCGTCTGGGTGCATTTCCCAGGGCTGTGAGACACTTTGTCCAGCGTCTCTGCACCGAGAATCAATGTGTGGATTTCTGACTGCTTCTGGGTCTATCGCCGGCATCCCTGGAGCTTGTCAGGGTTCTCTGTTGGAAGTATCTAGTTACCCGTCCTGAGCCGTCCCAGGCCAATTCAGCAGAATATCAAAGAATGTTTGACATGTGAGAGAACAGGGTGAGCCCCCCGGGTCCAAGTCGGGGTGACCTTTGGAGCAATGTGTCCCTGGGAAGCCAGGGCCTCCCCAGCACTTCCCAGCCTCACATTCCATGGAAGAGGCAACAGAATTTTTATTTTCTCTTACTTGATTTTTAACATTGCTGAGCATACATTGAACTTTCAACTTTGGAGATTTTCAGGCTTCGTTCAGCCAAATGAGTGTGTTATCAACGTAACGTGTGTAAAACCGCTTCCCTTTTGCTCCTGATGCTTCCTGGCTACCTTAGGGGGGCCTGGGTCCCCTCAACTTGATTTTAAATATGACACATGCTCGTTGCAGAAAATTTCAAAACAGCAAACAAGCATGAAGCGTCAGAAAAACAGTCCACCATGGGGGAGTTCCCTGGTGGTCTAGTGGTTAGGATTCTGCACTTTCACTGCTGTGGCCCGGGTTCGGACGTTTTAGCAGACCTCTTTTCAGTTAGTTTTTTCCTTATGCATTGATTTTATAAAGTTAAGATCATAGTGCAAATGTTTTTGCTGCTTTGTTATTATCATGGCCTATAGTTTCCCCCTGTTATTAGCAAGTTTTCCTAACGTCAGTTTAGAGTCTGCAGCACAGTCCAATAGAATTTTCCGCAGGTATGGAAATGTTCTAAATCTGCTCTGTCCAGTATGGGCCACCTGGGGCTGTGGAGTACTTGAAATGTGGCGAGTGTAACTGAGGAGCTGAATTCTACCTTTCATTTAATTTTAATTAACTTACATTTGAACGTCTGGCTAGGGGCTACCATATTTGACAGTGCAGTCTAGAACATTCCATGGCAGCACCCACTGTTGGAGAGCTCGTTTGATTCTAGGTTTTCCCGTTACCATAAATAACGTGGCAATAAATATTCCTCTATTTCTTGCCATCTTTTGTCACCATATATATATTTTAGAGGTTGAGGGCTCTTTAGGGTGTTAGTTTTCTGAGAGAGAGCACATACTTTGAACTGAGGGCCAGGTGGGGCTGGTATTTCAGATTGAAATGCAGAGCCGAGGCCAGGGCCTGGCCGTATGTGTCTCCTTCCAGTGTCCCAGATCCACTGTGTGCCCCTGGGCAGGGCCAGGTCTAGCGGGCAGAGCCCAAGTCCATGTACAGGCCACTGATGGAGGCCCCAGGTCTGCCTCACCCAGAGCAAGACCTCCATCTCCCTGGCTCCCAGGGCAACGCTGCTTGGAGACAGGATCAGAATAAAGCCCCCAGCCCTCAAGGGCACACAGTGGACAGTGATGCCCGGCCTGGGGCTACACCTGCGTCCGGCAGCCACTAGCCCACCCACAGGGCAGGTGTGGCTCGCTGACCCCGGGCTCCCTCCCCATCGCTGCTTCCTTGGGGTGAGCGAGGGCTGGGCCTCAAGAGGTGAGGTGTCCACCCCAGCACTCCCGCTGTGGACACTAGCCTTTGCTTGTGGTCAGGGGGGCCAGGCGGTGCTCTGGGGGCACAGGGTCAAGCAGGCATCCTCATTTCAGGTGGGGACATTGAACTGTCCCCACAGGTGGCCCGGCAGTCTCCAACCATGTTCGTCCTCATCATGAACGGCTGTCACATCGAGATCGACGCCCACCGGCTGAACGACGGGGGGCTGCTGCTGTCCTACAGTGGCAGCAGCTACACCACGTACCTGAAGGAGGAGGTCGACAGGTGTGTGGTCGTGGAGGGCACACAGAGCCAGCTCTCCCCTGCGGGTCTGAGGGTCTTAGCTAAGGCACCTTCTCTGGAACATTCTGGGGCTCCTGGAGAGGTTAATCTCTCAGCTGGAATTCCATGCAGCTGGCAGGCATTTATGGGAGGCTCCCAGGAGGCCCTTTTCTAGTGACTTGGGAGGATTCAGAGCCGAATGGGACGTGACTCCCAGCTCCACGGCCCGCAAGGTGTGTGCTGAGTGCCAGAGGCTCCGGGTCCGAGCTGCAGTGTCCACACCCATCAGATCAAGGCTTGGAGAAGATGAGGCCGTCCGATTAGGGAAGGGGCTATTTATTGAGCGTCTGCTTACACCAGATGCCAGGCTAGGTGTTAGGATACAGCCGTGGTCATGACTCATGGAGTCTGTTGGGGAAGAGACACATCGAACAAGCAGATGGCGGCAGGAAGGCTTGCTCTGTGTCTGGATGGGTGGAGGGCGCGATGATCCGGAAGCACTTTGCACAGGGGCATCACGTGTCCTCCTGGTCCAGCGTGTCTGACCACCCTGAGCTCACACGATGAAACAGACCCGCCCACCCCCACGGAAAGGCAGCAAAGACCCCCCGCGACCAAGAGAATAAGATGGGGAGGAGTGGGGTTCCAGAGGCCCCGTGCCTGAAAAAGCTCGTTAGATTCCCTTCCGAATCCTTAGTGGAAGAAGGTAGACTGGATTCATCCCAGATTGGTGTTTTTTTACCTCTTTTTAACCCGTGTTCTATCTGCCAAGAATGTTCAGGATGATTATAAGCTCCATCCGGTTATAAGCTCCATCCAATTCTAAGGTGAAGGCTTTCAGTGGGTCAGTATTTGCTGAATAATAGTGATCGATTGCTTTCTCTGTGCCAGGGCCTGCTGGAATTACGACAGCAAAAGGAACTAGTTTTCAGCCAGTAAAGGGCCCCTCAGCTCACTCCCAAAGTCTCTGCGGTAACTGTCAAATGCTACCATTTGGGAAAAATGCAGTAAGTCCCTCAAACCACACACAGGGCGATGCTCCCTGCTGCCTGCCTTTAGAAGGGAAGATGCCGTCGAAACCCTGACTCGGGCACCTGGGTCGACGGTCCTCCCCAGTCTCCCCACCACCTCCCCACTCCTTCTCTCTCCAGTTACCGAATCACCATCGGCAACAAGACGTGTGTGTTTGAGAAGGAGAATGATCCCACGGTCCTGAGAACCCCTTCGGCGGGGAAGCTGATACAGTACATGGTGGAGGACGGGGGCCACGTCGAGGCTGGGGGCAGCTATGCTGAGATAGAGGTGACCGCAGAGCTGGCCGCCTAGGAGGGGGGTAGGGCTGCAGCCAGGTCTCCCTTACACCCCCTCCCCCAGGGAGGGCCATCTGCCAATGCTGCTTCACCTAAGCCAACAGACCCCCCCCCCCCACCCGGGCCGT
>NW_006773295.1:1739523-1776500 GCF_000442215.2 Lipotes vexillifer | reverse complement strand
CCCCCCCCCCCCTCACCTGGGCTGTCATCTGCAGATTCCTAAGAGAGCCATGTGTGTGGGGTTCAGCCCCAATTCCCTGCAATATCCAAAGGGAAAAAAAAATCTCAAAAATGTATACGTCCCCAGCAGTGAGTAAGAACCGATGAATGATCATGATACGGACAATTAAAAAGTGATAAGCTGGGCTTCCCTCGTGGCGCAGTGGTTGAGAGTCCGCCTGCCAATGCAGGGGACACGGGTTCGTGCCCCCGTCCGGGAAGATCCCACATGCCGCGGGCCCGTGAGCCATGGCCGCTGAGCCTGCGCGTCCGGAGCCTGTGCTCCGCAACGGGAGAGGCCACAAGAGTGAGAGGGCCCCCGTACACCAAAAAAAAAAAAAAAAAAAAAAAAAAAGTGGTAAGCCAAAAGAAGCAAAGCACTTCCCACGTGGCAAGCACTATTCTAAGCATTTTATCTGTCTTTAATTACCTTCTTTAATCTTCCCAGCAATCATATAAGTTGGACACAAATGGGACCCCCATTTTGTACATGAAGGCACGGGGCCCAGGCAGGCTAAGGAACTCACTCAAGGTCACATCAAGCCAGGATTCAAACCCAGCCTCCATTCTCTGCTGCCCAGGAAAATAGTGATTTTTGTAATGAAAATATAGCAACGGTAGTAGCTGACGCTTGTCGGCCTCCTATTACGTGTCGTCCTGTTTCATCCTTATCAGCGCCCTGTGAGGCAAGACTGTCATTTCCTCCCATTTTACTGTTGGGGAAACTGAGGCTCAGAGAGGGGAAGGCACGTGTGGAGATCACAAAGTGATGGGTGGGAGCAGGGTTCCATCCCAGGCCTGGCTGACTTGGGTGCCCAAGCTGTCAACTTCTGAGCAAAGTGTGGGACAGTCCTGTCAGTGTGCAGCCCACACGTGATAACAAAACTCATCACGTCCACACGGCCAGACTCTCAGACCAGTTCAAGGGGCTGATGACTGTACTGTAATCATGTTCTTCATTCCCCAGGGGGTTTTCTCACTGCCTTTAAAAACCGGAGCTGGTCACAAAATGCACCGCATTTTAGGAATGTGTGTGTCAGTCACCCTACATCATATGATTCATCTGTATTTCTAAGAGAGAGGCCTTCCTTTGGAAATAAAGATCAGTTTTCATGTCTGTAAAATGGGCACAATGAACACCTGCCTCCCTGGCTGGCTTTGCAGATGGAAAAAAATGTATGCCCAGTGCTGTGCCTGGTACACAACAGATTGTGTAAATGCTGGTTCCCTCTCTACCCTCCGCTTGAACTCTGCCCACAGAGTCATTCAATGTAAATGACACAGTCCCTGCTCCAGAGTTACTAGTTTGGGGTGACACAGGCCAGCCCTAGTGGGCTCCATCTAATTTCTTCTTTCTGCAAAACAGGTGATGAAGATGATCATGACCCTGAATGTGCAGGAAAGTGGCCAGGTGAAGTATGTCAAGCGCCCAGGGGCTGTGTTGGAAGCAGGCTGTGTTGTGGCCAGGCTGGAGCTCGATGACCCTTCTAAAGTGCACCCGGTATGTGGCACCCGGCACAGCTACCCCGTGAGCCAGATAGGCTTGTGGCCCCGGCTCTCCTGCCACCACCCGCTCCCAGCAGCCAGCACGACGGGCGTAGGAGTGTGTCTGCCTGTGCTCACATCCTTCTCAGCAGCTTCCCATCCCACTTAGAATAAAAGCCATGTGTTTCCGATGATCTCCAAGACCCCCCTTGAGCTGTGCTCTGCTTTCTTCTTTGGCTTCATCTCCTCTCCCACTACCCCTCCCTTAATCGAATGCTCCAGACCTGTCCCCCTGGGGCCAGCTCCCTCTGCCTGGAAGAACCTTCTCCCAGACGCTTACAGGGGAAGGGTTCTTCCTGTGAATTTTGATGCAAACATCATCCCCCCCCAGTGCGTTATGTAGAGCTGTCAGGTCTCCGTGACATGACATGACTTAGCCTCCTAGAGTAAGCCAGGCCTGCAGGGAGGTGGCTTGCCATCTATGCACGTAATTTTGTTTTCTCTACAATAATTAGTGTATATGCCCAGGAAAAAAGCAAAGCTAGAAAAGCATTTTAAAAAAAAAATAAATCGAGTCTTTTCTTTATTCTATTAGTTTCATTTGTTTTCTTCTTCTTTTCATTATTCTTTTTAGCGGGTTCCCAAAGCTAGAAATAGACTGAGCTTTGTTAGATCACCAGGAAGGTCGGTGCTTGCTTTGTGATTCCTTTTATCCCGGGCTAGATTCTTGAGACAGCGCCCAGCCACAGGTCAGGAGGCTCACAGAAGCCTGTGAGAAAGACAGGCAGATAAGTCTTTGTAATTCAGCTCAGTAAGTGTAGTCAGAGGGACTGCGCTTGGCCGCTGGCCGTGAGGGCCCAGGTGGAGAAGCCAGCAGCAGATTGTGGAGAAAGGAAACCCTCCGGTTAATCTTGAAGGGTGAGAGGAGCCTGCAGGGTTGGGAGTGGAGTCAAGGGACAGGAAGCTGAGGGTTCTGGGCCAGCAGAATAGCATGCCTCAGCTCCTGGGTCCCAGTGCCTCACACAGTTGGTGTTGGGTGGATATTTGTAGAATAAATTAATGACGAATGGATACATTAAGTCAGTGTTGCCCCTTTGGGGAGCTTTTTATTTGGGGATCCTTTAAGGCTAGATGTTTATGATATACAAAAAACATGTACACTTGCATGACAGTTTCCTAAATTTTCACCCTGCTAGGCATTCATCTTTGGGGTTCGAGTGAGACTGAAATAAATAGAAAAAAACAGGAAGATGATCTTGGTTTGAAAGCAAAGCAAAACAAAAACATCTGTCGACAAAAATAATAAACAGTCTTTAATAGGAATAGAAAAGAGTTTTATTTGAACCAAACTGAGGACCATAGCCCCAAAGACAACCTTTCAGATAACTCTGAGGAACTGCTCCCAAGGAGCATTTTTTTCAGCCCAGTTTTGTCTTGTCAGAGCAAAGAACATGAAACAAGTCAGGGATACATTCCTTCAAGGTTTCAAGGCACACACACACACACACACACACACACACACACACAAACGGAACAGATCAGCACATACACAGCGAGTCCATATGGCCTTGGCACCTGGGAAGGGAATCTTATCATCAAAGGAGAACCAGCATTGGCATCCGAGGAAGGGAGGCATTTCATCTTTATTTTTAACATGCACATTCTTTACTTCTGGTCAGTGTATGTTTTCTTTTATAATTCTTTAATAATTAAAGCTTATGTACAGTGTATGTTTGATTGGCTACAAACTGGCTGCTCTAGTTAGCAGGAAATTCAAGTTAACTCACGTAGAAGCCAGAATGACTTCCCCAGATCTCAACATGTGAACATTTTGTTTTCAATCACATCTAATGCCCTCCAAAATTATTTGGGGTACATAATTGACTCTGACATTTGTAAAGGGGAAGATTTGGAAACCTCACATGGGGGTGTGAATGTAACAATTTTAACTTTCCAATACAATGTTTTCTTCTGTTCCCCCCTCCCCCGCAGGCTTCATGATAACTGCATTATGTGTATTGTGTATATTGTGTGTTGGTAGCTCTGCCTCAGCCCTTGGCTTGTATATCTCATTCAGAGGCCACAGTGGCCTTGACCTCTGACTCCTGTGGTGTTCCATCAGGCTGAGCCATTCACGGGAGAGCTCCCCTCCCAACCAACGCTGCCCATCCTCGGAGAGAAACTGCACCAGGTTTTTCACAGTGTCCTGGAAAATCTGAGGAATATCATGAAGGGCTACTGTCTGCCGGAGCCTATTTTTAGCATCAAGGTGGGTCACGTGTGCAGGGTAGGTGTGTATCACACACACGTGCATAGGTCCGTATGAAGAGCCAGAAGATCCCAGAGATCTTTATTGAGGTAAGAAATGAGAAAATGATTCATCCTCTGTTGTTTCTATCAAGGACCCATTCTCAGGAAATTCCTCAGTTTCACTGTAAACATCAGTGTATGTTTCTCTCTGATTATAAACTGTTGTAAAGGTGACATTGCTTTTTGGGGTTGGGTTCAGCTCAGCACTGAGAATGTTCACATAGTAAGTTAAGAAAGGAGTCGATGTGGGTCACCCTCTTAAAGAGACAGCGAGGAAGGGGCTTTGTCCAGAAACACAGCTCTGTTCATCATCCCAGGGTCCCGTTGTCTGTAGAGAAACAAGTCCTCAAATTTTCAGACCTCCGTGAAAGACCCATGCTGCTAAACTCAACGTCAGTAACTGTAAAATTGTGCTACATCACATTCCATCCCAGAAAAGCCAATCACAGTGTTGGTGGTCATAGTAATAACTCAGCCCTTGTCCTGTACCTGCTATGTGCCATCTACTACTCTAAGTACTTGAACCTTATTAAGTCATTTCACCATCCCAACAACCTAGGAGGTAAGAACTGTTATTATTTCCATTTTACAGGTGAGGAAACTGAGGCACAGAGAAGCTACAAAATTTGCCTGGTTTCACCCATGAAGAGGCAAAGAGGGGACTTGAACCCTGGCCCTCTAGCTTCAAAGTCCATGCACTTAGCCCCTAGGTTATGCTGCTTAATTGCTAGAATTACAACATTTTTTGAAGTCTTTGCACTTGCCTGTGTGTGCATGATTTCATTTTTAAACCTTACAACCACGTTATGGGGTTGGCGCCATTATCCTCCCCATTCAAAAACCATCAACAGGGCTTCCCTGGTGGCGCAGTGGTTGGGAGTCCGCCTGCCTATGCAGGGGGCGCAGGTTCGTGACCCGGTCCGGGAGGATCCCACATGCCGTGGAGCGGCTGGGCCCGTGAGCCATGGCCGCTGAGCCTGCGCGTCCCGAGCCTGTGCTCCGCAAAGGGAGAGGCCACAGCAGTGAGAGGCCCGCGTACCGCAAAAAAAAAAAAAACAAAACCATCAACAGTTCTGCCTCCGGGTGAGCCGGAAGCAGTGCAATGCAGCTGTTAAAGAGTCTCTGAGTCTGCCTGAGTTTGCATCCTGGCTTTGCTTCCTACTAGCTGGGTGGTGACTTTGGGTATCTTAATTAACCTCTCTGTGTTTCAGTTTCCTCAACTGGAAAATGCAAATAACGATTATTCCTACTTCGTAGGGTTGTCTCTGAGGATCAAATGAGAACATGCAAATCCAGGTCCTAGAACAGTGTCTGGCACAAAGCCAGTGTCCCACAGATGTTCAGTTTTCCCAGGGCCTGGTGTTCTATCCCCACACCATGCTGGCTGTTTGGATGCATGGAGAGGGGAGTGGGGCCTTCCTGGGTCGGGAAACTGGGTGTTCATTCCGCCTGTGGTCAGGGGGCCATTCTACTCTGGACTGTTCCACAGGCCACTGGGTCTAGATCTTTGGCCACTCAAGTGCACGGGGCCTGGATGGGCTGAGTGTGTCAGCCGCCCCGTGGTGGGCGGCCGTGCCCATGCCCCCAGCACAGCCTTGGGCCAACTCTGTGCTCCCCGCTGCAGCTGAAGGACTGGGTGCAGAAACTCCTGATGACCCTGCGGCACCCAACGCTGCCACTGCTGGATCTGCAGGAGATCATGACCAGCGTGTCGGGCCGCATCCCCGCCCCCGTGGAGAAGGCTGTCCGCAGGGTGATGGCCCAGTACGCCAGCAACATCACCTCGGTGCTGTGCCAGTTCCCCAGCCAGCAGGTGGGTGCTCCCCACCCCCACTCCAGCCCCGCTGGGAACTTGTCTCCCCATCAGTGCAGATGTCCGGTCTCTGATCAAATCGGGCTTCATGAGACCCACTTACAGCCGAGATGCTGGGGGCTGAGAGTTTTCTTCCACGCCTTCTCCGCAGAATCGCAGCATTTCCCCCAAAGCAACAGTTGTTTAGAGGAACATAAACAGTTATTAGGCCTCACTCTGTATAACTCGGCTTCGGAACAGGAGTAAGCAGTTGGTGCAAACAGAGTGAGCGTTTTGCAAAAATACGCTGCTGACACAGTAGAGGACATTGTGAGTTCTTCTTGCCAGTGTGTAGTACTGATTATCCCCCTCTGCTTTGTGTAAGGTGACAATCTTGGGGCTGTACAATATTATTTAAGAATGGAAACCATTCCCAGGTGGTATCAGAAATCTCTAATAATTCTACAATGGCCTCGTTTTGTTCTTTTTTGGGGTTGCTTTTATCAGGCATTTTAAAGGAAATCTGCATTTTGAAGAGCCATCTCTTTTTTATCTTCGTGCCCTCTGCCTGGTTATAAGAGCTGCCTCCCACCATCACCCCACCCACATGTCAGCAATTTGGGGCGCCCGAGGTCAGTGTAAGTCAGTTTACTCCCAGAGGTCAACCTCTAGGTTGGAGTATCGTTCGGCCATAAAAAGGAATGAAATACTGATTGATGCTACCCCAGGGATGAACCTTGGAAACATGATGCTCAGTGAAAGAAGCCAATCATTAAAGACCACATGTTGCCTGATTCCATTTATGTGAAACATCCAGAACTGGTAAATCCATGGAGAAGAGGAAATAGATCAGTGGTTGCCAGGGGCTGGGGGCGGGGGGTTGGCGAGTAGCTGCTAATGGTTATAGGACTTCTTTTGGGGGAGCAGAAAACGCTCTGAAATTGGATAGCGGTGATGGTTGCACAACTCTGTGAATATACTACAAAGCACTGAATTAACTGTACACTTTAAAAGAAGGGGGGCGGAAGATGGTGGTATATGAATTCTATCTCAACTAAAAAATAATGAAAACAAAGCTCTCAAGGACCCCAGTTCAGAGAAAAATACATGTTGGAACCTTCTAGGAATTTGTTATTGATGCAGATTTTTCATTACATGTTTTTTTTGTCGCCACAGACAATATGCCGATCGCATTAAATCGAACTGTAAAAATAGAACCCCCGTGTCCAACACCCTCATGCTCCCTGGGGTTGGAAATTCCCTTCTCCTCTTCCCACAGAGCATTTGTATTTGTGGCGAGGGATGATACAGTGGTGCGTGTCTTTATGTGATTGTTGTCATTCTGAGCTCTTGAGTCCTCAAGCCACGTGTTGAGTGGAATGTGCAGCGGGCCAGAGGGCTTTGGGGCTGGAATTTTAAGTGTTTGAATGCGATCCCCATGGGAGCCTGTGGTGGGTCCTTCTGGTGACTTCTGCGTGGCAACCAGATTGTGTGGTTTGAGTGGCCGGACCTGTCCTGTTTTCCCATGCAGATAGCCACCATCCTGGACTGCCATGCAGCCACCCTGCAGCGGAAGGCCGATCGGGAGGTCTTCTTCATGAACACCCAGAGCATTGTGCAGCTGGTCCAGAAGTGAGTCCTGGGCCCCCCTGGGGGTGTGGTTATCACACTCAGTTATCCGTGTATTGCCCCAGGGTGGTGCTATGGTAAGGGCAGGCTCAAACTGAGAGGCAGTGCCTGGGGTCCGATACCCCAGTTACAGCCCCAGCACAGCCCTTCCTAACAGCAGAACAAAGCAGCACCCTTTACCTCCGTGAATCTCAGTTTGCCGGTCTGTAAAATGGGGATAAAAACACTTCACACACCATAAGTCATTTTGAGCTATGAGCAGATTGATTTTTGTAAAGTGCTGACACATAGTGAGTCCTTGTGGTAGCTTTGATTATGAGACAGTGGGATGAGATGGCTTTATAGGCTGTAAAGGATTATACAGATTATCCTTGCGGTTTTGGGGGATCCTTGCAAAGGAGGAGTTGGCGAAGAATTTGTATTTTATCTTAAGTAGTTCTTGAGCAGGGAGAACTATTCTGATGATAAAAAGAACTGCTTTTTTGCATGAAAACTCTACCCAGCAAGAAAGCTTTGCCTATAAGGACAGAATCCAAACATTCTCAGACTTAACTGAATTAATTCAGCGCATGTTAGCCATGTGCCAGAAACTATCAGAGGTACAGAGGATATAGGACTATAGGAAAATGCTGTCCTTTTCAGGGCGCTCCCTGGCTTATGGGGACTCATACTGACAATGTAGGATCGCAGCTGAGGAAGGAGATTTGAGTTTGGATTCCCCACAAAGTGAGAGTCACAGCTGGATCTGCAGGATCACTTTGCCTCCCTTTGACCGCTAACGCTAACCCATCCTTCAGCAATGGAAATGCCTAGGAGAAATGAACAAATGATAAACGAATCAAATTCCATAGCAGGTTTTTGTGTGTTAAATATAAATCTCAAAGCTCTGTCTTATGTTGTGTTCGTGTGTGTTTTTAAAATCACATCTGAATAAAAGTGTATTTTAGGTTCTTCCTCTCTTTTGTTGCCATTTGGTGATGCTGGGGTGAAGCTGCTTTCAGCTTCCCTAAAACTCAGCATCACATTCTCTTAAAAACTCAATTCCCTGTGTTCTGAAATAGTTTAGGAGAGGAAATGGTTTAAGAACATCCAGGTTACCATTTGGTTTTAAAAGGGAAGTGAAATTTACACAGCTATCTTTTGGTAAATGTCCTTCAAGTTTTGTTTTGTTTTGTTTTCCAGTCCTTTTGTTTTCCGATCTGTCTTTGTACATTGAGTGGTTAATTGAAAATTTTTGCTTTTCAACCATGCATGCAAGGCTGACCCCTTTCAGCATCCCAACTCTGTAAGTGTTTTTCCTTCTCTCTGGGGACGGGCAGGCACCATCCAAAGGCTCAGGCTTGGCCTCTCGTTGGATGTGTGGCCTTGGGCAAGTCACTGTTCTCTCTGGCCTGCGGAGTTATTAGCACAAATGAACTAACTCACACATCCCTCCCAGGCCTAAAGATTAGAGGGAGCAGCCTCCAGTTTCTTCATTAGTGTTTTCTCCTTTTTCAAATCATAAAAGTCCTGGCTGTGGATAACTCCGGCACCCCAGGAAGTGGAGTTGATCACTAAGGCAGCCTTCCCTTCCTCCCCAGGTACCGCAGTGGGACCCGAGGCTACATGAAGGCGGTGGTGTTGGATCTCCTGCGAAGATATTTACTGGTTGAGCACCATTTCCAACAAGGCAAGAGTCGCCACCGCAAGCATTGGTGACAAGCCCACGGGGGCAGGAGGGGCCCCGAGCCTTACCCTACGTGGCCTTTTGTCTCCCTGCAGCACACTATGACAAGTGTGTGATAAACCTCAGGGAGCAGCTGAAACCAGACATGTCCCAGGTGTTGGACTGCATCTTCTCCCATGCGCAGGTGGCCAAGAAGAACCAGCTGGTGATCATGTTGATTGTAAGCAAGAAAAGTCACCCTTTACCCAGAGTGGGGGTAGCTCAGGGCTCCACCGACTTTTTCTGGAAAGGGCCAGAGAGTAAATATATTAGATTTAGCCCAGGATATGGTCTCTGCCCTGACCTCTCAATGCTGCTGTGGCACAGTGTAAGCAAATGGGCATGGCTGTGTCCCAATAAAACTTTGCTTATAAAACTAGGCAGTAGGTAGGATTTGTTGACCCCTGGGGAAGATCATGACTAACCCACAAAGCACCTGCTGTGCCAGGTACTCCTGACATGCTTTAGAGATACTAACTTGTTTAATTCCCTCAGCAGCCCCAGGAGGTCGGTACCGTTCTCATCCTCCTTTGACAGAGCACAGAGAGGTGAAATCACTTTCCCAAGGGTACCCAGCTTATAAGTGCAGAGCTGGGATTTGAACCCACAGCATGGCTCCAGAGTCATGAGCTATGATTAGTCAAGGGGTATTGGATTCCGAGTCTTCTGCTAGGGCTTTCATTTTGCCTTCTTGGTGAAGCGTGGAATGTCCTTGTTCTTATTTCTCCTCCTCCCGGGTAATAATTAGCAGTCCTTTATAGCTAAAGATTTTTTTCCTTGACATGACTTAGAAAATGCAGGATCAGCAGATAGTAGCAGAGGCTTGGGCTTGGCTTGTAGCGGGAAGGGGTCGGCAGATTTTTTTTCTGTAAGGGGCCAGAGAGTAAATATTTCAGGCTTTGGCCATGCAGCCTATGTTGAAACTACTCAGTCCTGCCACTGTAGCGTGAAAGTGGCCGTAGACAATATGTGAATGAATCAGTGTGGCTCTGTGCCAATAAAACTTTATTTACAAAACTGGGCAGTGGGCCAGATTTGGGCCTGGGCTTATAGGGCAGTTAACACCCTAACAAAATGGATTCATAAATATTGATATTTTTGTAAAGAATCATTTAAAAATCTCCTAATGCAGCATGAGATTCTCTTAATCCAGGCTGTACTTGAGAACCACCTGGGGTGGGGGTGGGGGAGCTTTTAAAAAATACAGATGCCCAGGCCCCACCTTTGGTCCATTAACTCAGGGTTTCTGTGGATGGGGCCCAGGCATTAGTACTTTCTGAAGGCTTCTCCAATGGGAAGTTTAAACAGGGACTGTATATTAGATAATAATATTGGTCTAGTGTTCAGTTTTTGGAGTGTTTTAACAGTTCTGCAGTTAGCTGGGGAGAGATCTTTTTTCTCAAGGGGGTACATTCTGAAGTAGGTGGGAAGGATCATGGTGTCTGCAACTGAAAGAGAGAAAGAAAAGAGTGAGAGAGTATGTCTGTGTGTACAGGCATGCACATATGCTTACTAGAAGAGCAAATGTGAAAGTTTAGCAATTGCTGAATCTGGATAATTTTCGATGTACTGATCTCCTGTAGTTTTGAAGTTCTTCAAAATTAAATTTGGGGGACTTCCCTGGTGGCGCAGGGGTTAAGAATCTGCCTGCCAGTGCGGGGGACACGGGTTCATTCCCTGGTCCAGGAAGATCCCACATGCCACGGAGCAACTAAGCACATGCGCCATAACTACTGAAGCCCGCGTGGCTAGAGCGCGTGCTCCAGGGTAAGAGAAGCCACCACAGTGAGAAGCCCGTGCACCGCAACGAAGAGTAGCCCCCGCTCGCTGCAACTAGAGAAAGCCCGCGCACAGCAACCAAGACCCAATGCAGCCAAAAATAAATAAAATTTAAAAAAAAATTAAATTTGGGAGGAAGGATCCCCAAGTGATTGCAATATGCAGCCAGGATTGGGAACTTAAGACCAAGGACATATCTAGTCTTGGGGGGAATTTCATTGCTAAAATAATATAACCCTTTTCTCAGAGTACCTCCTTTGGGTGGAGTCTTTTTAAGTGTGAGTGTCTGTAAAACAAAGGATGCCTATAATTTATTACAGTTCACTCACCATTTGTTCATAGGCCAGGGCTTGGGTCTGTGGGTTATTCTGCTGTTTGCTACGCTTTGTGTACATAATAACTCTCTTTTGGGCGTGAAGTTCTTTAAAATAATGTTCATCAGAGGATGGCCTGGGGAAGAGGACGGCCTGGTGGAATGGCCCCCAGATCAGAGAACTAGGGCACTGCCAGGGGCTTCTTGGTGAAGGAGGCTAAAAATGTTGTAGCAGGTGTGGTTTGGGGGTTATATTATTCTTCTGGCTCTCTTGTTTCCATTTGCTAGAAAATGGTGAGTTCTTTGCACTTGAAGGTATTTGATGCTTTGGAGATTTTGAGCAAAGACTTGTTAATTGAGTGATTACTTGGAAATGAAAATTTTTTGAGTCTTTACAGGGAACCTCATTTCTGAACATCAATTCAGTGGTCATAGGACTTGGCTAATGACAAAACAAAGAAAACAAAACCTGATGCTGTGAACTAAAATATACGTCATGGGACCACTTCACAAAAGTTAACAAGAAAGAGAGTATTTTAGACTTTTGTGTGTAGAGTGTGGTGGCCAGATTTAAAATTTTTTCATACAAAACTTGTCTTGAGTCTTTCCTCTCTTATTTATTTTTTATTACTATCTTTGGCCATGCCACACGGCTTGCAAGATCTTTCCCAACCAGGGATTGAACCCAGGCCACGGCAGTGAAAGCCCAGAATCCTAACCACTAGGCCACAGGGAACTCCTGAGTCTTTCCTCTCTTAGAAAACCACTAGCCTGGTTGTTGGACAGCGCCTGCATTCTGTGCTATCCTTGGAGCCACAGGCTGGTGGAATGATGGAGACTAATGCCACCACCACCTGATAAAGCAAATCAGAATTTGGGAGGAAGAGAAAGTTTAGAATAATTTCCCACGAGATTTCTTCAGCACTGACATGCTATGTGTTTCTGTACAAGTGTGAAATATTAATATGTTAAAAAAAAGTTTTCTGACTGTAAAAACAGTGTGGTCTCATTCTAATTAGGAAAATGCAGAAGGAGATGCGGAAAAGAATGACCCCTGGCACCACCATCTGGTGACCACTTGGAGAACAGCCTGGTGCAAGGAAGTGGGGGTGTGATGCCCAGGCATTCAGATTCCCAGCATTCATTGTTCTGTCTTTGTGGGTATTGAGGGAGTATAAGCTCTGAGCCATTACCAAGCCCTTCTTGCATTTAGGGCATAAGAGGAGTTGCAAAGACCAGTCACATGCGGCCCTGGTCTCCAGCAGAAAGGTCCCTTGTTCAAAAGCAGAGAGGAGGGATGCACATAGGAACCCTCATCCCTCCCTCTTCTGCAAGTTGCACCTCTAGATCTTCTCTCTTGCAGCAAGCCTCCCTTGACCTCTCCAGGCCCTAGATGCTCCCCTCACACTGGGGCTCCTGGAGGGTAGCTTACACACCCTCACCAAAGCCTCCCATGTGGCCTTTACTCTTTGTTCATACCTGCCCCTATTTCCCCTCATCTCTCTTCTCTGAAACTGAGCTCCATAAGTCAGGCAACAACATTTAGAGGAAAGAGGGAGAGGCCATAGCGACAGGAGAGCCCTGGGTTCAAATCTGGCTCTGCCTTGCACGTGCTTGGTAGCCTTGGGGCAAGGCACGTTGCCTCTCGGAGCCTCAGTTTCCTCATCTGTAAAATGGGAATCATGTAGTAACCTGTCAGTGGGTTGGGGGCATTTGAGGAAATGAGTGGAAAGGGTCTAGCTGCTTGCCGGGCCATAGTAAGTACCTGATAAGTGCTGGCCATTAATAGTGATGCAGGCAGAGACTTTGTTGTCTTTTTCTTCATGCCAGGAATTTAGGGCATGTTTTGGGGTGGATGAATGGGAGAGTGAATGAATAGGGGGGTACTTGGTGGAGAGTGGCTAAGCGTATGTGTATCACACTGTGCAGGTTTGCGGGGGCAGCCACCCCCCCACCCCCCTGGCCAAGGGTGAATGCTGGCCTGTTTCCTTCTGGTAGAACAGAGAGCCATTTGGATTTTGTTTCTCTCCCCCAAAGGATGAGCTCTGTGGCCCAGACCCTTCCCTGTCAGATGAGCTGACCTCCATCCTCAGCGAGCTCACTCAGCTGAGCAAAAGCAAGCACTGCAAGGTGGCCCTCAGAGCCAGGCAGGTAGGGTCGCCAGCCGTGGTCCCCACTGTGCATGAGGTCACAGGGTGCCGTTCTTCCCCACACGCGGCCCCCACTGTGCATGTCCCCTCTGCTGCAGGACCCGCCCCTTGGCTCCTCCCCATGAGGATGGCTCACCCCAGCCCCTCTGTTCCCTCCCCCTGCAGGTCCTGATTGCCTCCCACCTCCCCTCCTATGAGCTGAGGCACAACCAGGTGGAGTCCATTTTCCTGTCTGCCATCGACATGTATGGCCACCAGTTCTGCCCGGAAAACCTCAAGGTGAGGCCACCTCCATCCATCCACTTGGCAGAGAGCATACGCCGTGGCCCACGTGGGGCCTGGGGGTGGGGAAGCGGGTTCCCCCTTCCCTCGATGGGCTGGCACTCGGGTGCAGGGCACAGTTGCCAACTCCAGTGGTTTAGTCCAGTGTGGCCAGGGCTGCCCAGGGGAGGCTCTGGGAGAGGTTGAGTCCTGCGGGATGGACAGAGCCTCAGGCAGCAAGGCTCTCCCAGGAGGTGTGAGGTTAAAAATTCATGTGTGATGGAACTTATTGGAAGCTGGGAGCACTCACATGGTTGGGTCATGGCTTCATCTTCCCAGGGCTCCCCCACCCCTAAATCTGCCTCATTCACAGGCTTCCAGGCACCCCCTCCACATCTGGAGCTGGGAGCCCTGGGAGCAGTCACCCCAGAACTGCCTCCATGTTCAGATCTCGTGGGCCTGGGAAATGGGCAACGTTTCGTGGTAACAATACGACCAGCCTCCTTCCCTGCCCCCATCCCTCCTGCTTATCTGACTGCTGGTTAGAACTTGTTAACATTCCCTTTTCCTTCTTTTTCCCCCTTCCATTTCCTGTAGAAATTAATACTCTCAGAAACGACCATATTTGACGTCCTGCCCACTTTCTTCTATCATACTAAGAAAGTCGTCTGCATGGCATCCTTGGAGGTAAGTAGGAGAGAGGCCCCCATAACAGCACCAGTACTGACCGTGCCGGTCCTAACATCCACTGCCCGCCTGCCACATGCCTGACCCTGGGCCACGTGCCTGGCAAACGTGATCTTATCATTCTCTGTACAGGGTAGGTCCTGTTACTTACACCTGTCTCACGGAGAAGAGAACGGAGGCTCAGAGAGGTGAAGCAACTTGCTCAAGGTCACACAGCTAGGAAGTATAGCAAAAACAGGATTCACATTAGGTCTGTCTTAGTCCAGAGTCCTTGCTGGTAAGCCTTGCTGCCTTATGTGCCATTCCAGCCTCCTCCGGACCAGGCACAGGTAAATATGATCCCCCAAGGGCCAAGTCTGAGGCAAACTTTCCAACTCACCCGCCTTAGATACCTTTGAAAGACTTTTCCACTTGGAACTATGAGAGCCGGAAGGAGCCTAGGTGACAGTTTAAGGTGACCTCCCTGTGTGTCAGGCAGAGATGAACACGAGCAGTGGCAAAACCTGGATTAGAGCCAGGTTGTCTGCTTCCGCTCTGGTCTTCCTGAATTCAGGGGCTGAGAGGTGTTCGGTTAATTTCAGGACATCACGACGTTTCATCTGCTCTTTCAGAATCCTTTCAAGTAGTTATGAGATGATGGGTGTTTTCAACTTGACTGTCTTCCCCTGGTGATTTCTCCTCATTTCTTTACCCTCTGAACTTGGAATCTCAGTCCCCTGTGGTGCCCACTCTTCTGCCATCTTTTAGACCCCATGGGTCACCCATCCTGATGCCAGAAGGTTGACTGGGTCTCCATGGAGACCATTTTGGGCTTATAAGCATGTTACAGCCACTGTCTCTGGGCCTGCAATTTTTACCCCTCCCCTGGTTTCAACTCCAAGAACCCCTCCAGGCCCCACTCTTTGTTCGCAGCAGTGAGACCTAATACAGCTCTTAAGTACCTACCAAGTGTTTTCCCCCTGTCTTCAATTTTCACCAGTAATTATTGAGACCTACTGTATTCCAGTTGCTGGGGATACGTTAGAGAATAACCATAGTCTCTGCCTTAGAGGAGCTTCTCTGGCTGGGGAGAGACACACACTCAGTATTTCTTTAATTATACATGTGATAGGGCCACAGAGGGAAAATGCAGGCCGTGATGAGAGTTGCACAGCAGTACTTAACCCTACCAGGAGGTTCGACTCAGATTTCGATGAGAAAGTGACATGAAAGCGTCTGAAGAGCAAGTAGGAATTGGTGGGAGGGAGAAGCAGAGAGATTCCAGTCAGTGGCGTATGCAAAGGTCCAAGCTGTGTGACCTCTGGCAAGTTGCTTTCCTTCTCTGGACTCTTAGATTCTTGCACTTTAGATAGGGATAGTAATGCTGGCCTCACAGGATGAGTAAGCATCAGATGTGAGTATTGATCACCATTGTCACCCATCATCGAAACCCCTGTCCTATTTAGGGGGTCCTATATCTAGGGGTCCTAAGTCAGATAGAAAGCAGCAGCCCACCTTCCCCACTTAATAAAATGCTGAATCCCATTTATTTCTGTTAGTGATTTTTCTAGGATGCTTTCTTTACACGTTCCATCACTTGGTTGGGCAGTTTTATTGAATAGAATCCAACCTTTTCTTCATGACTCAAGATGAACATTGTAAACATAAGGTTTTCACTTGGCCTCTTGAGTTGTGTAGAGTTTTGTCCCCACTTAAAATGTGTCTGGTGCTCCCAGACCATGCCCAGGGTCACTGATTCTCTAGGAAGACTCCAGGACTCAGCATATAGTTGTGCTCACAGTTGTGATTTATTACAGCAAAAGGATACAAAGCACAGTCAGCAGAGAGAAAGGGCTCATGGGGTGAAGGCCAGAGGACATCACACACAAGCTTCCAGTGGTCCTCCAGGCACTTTTAATTCCTTGACAAAGAAATTATGGCAACACATGTAAAAGTTGTCTACCACAGAAGCTCATTAGAGACTTAGCACCCACAGTTTTATTGGGGGCTGGTCACATCGGCACTCTCTGCCTGACACATACCAAAATTCTAAACTCCCAGGAAGAAAACACATGTTCAACATAAATCATACTGTTTGCATAGTTTAGGCAACGTCAACCATTCTTATCTGGGAATGGTGGGAATCCTCCCTAAATCTGAGTTCTTAGTTGCTAGCAAAAGGCCAGCCTTGCAAGCAGGCCTTTCAAAGGATAGCAATTAGGCCTGCTGTGTTAACTTTTGCTGCACAGTCCCTGGCTTCCCTATTCAATTAAAAAAATTCCCAATGCTTAGACTCTAGAACCGTGTGGTCCAACATGGCAGCCACTGGCCACGCATGGCTTTTGAGCACTTGCAGTGTGGCCAGTCTGATTGAGCTGTGCTTGAAGTGTAAGATACACACTGGATTCCAAAGACTCAGTATGGAGAAAGAATTTAAAATATCTTAAGTTTTTAAAATTGATTACATGTTGAAATGATAATGTTTTAGGTATTGGGGATGACTTGAAATGTATTATTAAAATTATATTTAACCTCTTGCCTTTTTTTAAGTATCAACTGGAAAATCTGAAATTGATTTAAAATTGCCTACGTGGCCTGTGTTGTATTTCTGTTGGACAGTGTTACTCTAGAGCAGGGGTCAGCAAACTATAGTCCATGGGCCACATCTGGCCCACTGCCTGGTTTTGTAAATAAAGTTTTATTGGAACACAGCCACGCCCACTCACGTATTGTCAGTGGCGCGAATGTATGCCCCCTGTAGTGGAAGCGTGGAGTCTTAACCACTGGACTGCCAGGGAAGTCCCTACAACAGCAGAATTGAGTAGTTGTGATAAAGATATATTCCACAAAAGCCTGAAATATTTACTATCTGGTCCTTTGCAGAGAAAGTAACATCCTGAAGAATGAGCAAATTTGCTGTTAGCCACCACTTTAGGGATCATATTTCAGGATCGTTTCTGGGACCCTTCAGCCTGAGTTTTCTCAGGTGTTGAGGGCACTCCGTCAGCTGTGCTTCTGTTTCGTTAGGTTTATGTGCGGAGGGGCTACATCGCCTACGAGTTAACCAGCCTGCAGCACCGGCAGCTCCGGGACGGCACCTGCGTGGTGGAATTCCAGTTCATGCTGCCCTCCTCCCACCCAAACCGGTACAGAGTGGTACCCACCTGGGGGGCCAGCTTGTGCTGCTTTTCTCCCTGACCACTGTAGCCCTGTTTCTGGAGGTACCCATCAGGGATGTCTGGGAACTGCTGGGAAGACGTCAGGTGCACCACTTCCCCACCCTGGCATCTCCCCCCATCTTTGTTCTCTCGTCTGTAAAATGGAGATAGCCCAGTGCTTATCTCCGGTAGCCACTGCCCACCTGTGGGATATCGAAATTAAAATGCATTACAATTAAATTAAAAATTCAGTTCCTCGGTTGTACCAGCTGCATTCAAAGTGTGCACTAGCCACCAGCTCACATGTTGGACGTTGTGGTTCTAGAACATTCCGTCACTGCAGAAAGTTGTATTGGACAGAACTGTCCAAGACCATGATGAAAAGTAAGTGAAATAAGGCAAAGACAGCATTCAGGGCTGTGCCTGGCATGCAGAAAGTTGATGAATATTAAGGGTCCCTTTGAAGATCATGACTGACACTGTTATTACTGTCCGATGGCATGACGTGGGTCGGGCTCTATGTTGAGTGCTTCCACACTCTATTTCATTCAGACTTATTCCCCAGCCCCAGAAAAGAATTGTGACATTTTCCCAATTGAGAGAAAAGGGTACTGACTCTTTGGGGGCCTGGAATCATTTTGGGGGTCTGTGGGAGGGGTGGTGTAAGAACTTTTGAACTTGTCCGCCCCTGAGGAGGAATTCTTTCCCTTTGGATTTCATTGTCACAGCAGTTCAACCCCGTTAGGAAAGGGCCGGGGGTCACTCACGCCTTGTTTCTTGCAAGAACCTACACGGGTGTCCAGGTTATTGGTTGTGACCCTCAGTATAGACACAGGGTGTTATTATCAGCCAGGGAGACGTTGAGGACCCTAGAGGGCTTCCCTGACTGCCTCAGGCCCTTGCCATTGCTGTCGGCTGGGAGGGCCAGGAGCTTACTTGGGACCTGTGGCCTCAGCTGCCTCCACAGCCCTGCTTTTGCAGGCCTCTGGGAAGGTCATGAGGGGTGAGGTCTCACCGCCCAGCAGGGCCTGGCTGGACCCTCCACACCTGTGTCTGTAGAGCCAGGCACGTTGTGAACTGGGTCGTGAGACCAGAGGAGAGGTCAGGCGAGGGGCCAGCAGGACTTAGGTCCAGGCCCAGGGGGCGCTGAGCATGGCCAGAGCCGGGGAACTCAAGAACGCGGCCATGCCTGAGGGGCTGTTGTCCTAGTTCCAGAAAAGTAGCTGGTGAGGCCAAACCTTTCCATGTTTTTGCCAAGAGAAGCAGGAAAGCTAGACTTTAAAAAGAAAATCAAATCCTCAACTTTTCAGTGTGGACAGGTAGTCAGTGTATAAGGAATATATTAAAAATGCTGTGTGCACCAGCATCTGTCTGGAGCCACAGGGTCCATCTGTGGGCCGAATTTAGCCCGTGCCGCCACACCAGTGTGTTACCCCTTCATTCAGCTGTCTGGGAGCAGGGGACCTGGCGGATGGTTTCAGGGGTATCCAACAGGAAGGCACACACAGGCCCTGCCCCACGTGGATTGGGGGTCCCCAAGAGCATCCGTGGTTTCTAGAATTCACTAGGAAAATTTCCAGGATTCAGTATATTCATGCTTGTGACTGTGATTTATTATAATGAAAGACACAAAGCCCAATTAGCAAAGGGAAAAGGGGCATGGGGTCAAGTTCAGAGGAAGCCAGCACAAGGTCCCAAGAGTCCTCTCCCAATGGAATCACCCAGGACATGTTTCATTCTCCCAGCAGGGAGTTGTGATGGTGTGTGTGCAGTGTCGTCCAGCAGCTGGTTACAGGCTCAGCGCCCAGGGTTTTCACAGGGAGCTGGTCACGTGGGCACCATCTGCTGAGCATGTACCCAAATCCTAGAGTCCAGAAGGAAAGATCAGCATAAACCACACTACACAGTGGGCACAGTGAGCCTCCCTCATCATTTAGGGAGTGGGGACAACCCCAAGTTCCTGGACGCCAGCCAAGGGCCAGCCTTGCAAGTAGGTCCCTTTTTCAGGAGAGCAACTCAGGCCTGCTCTGTTGACTCTTTTCTGCCCCCATCTGATGAGCAACCCCTCCTTTGCTTGATTCCAGGGCCCTATCCTAACTCCCTGGGGGACCCATTTGAATTTGCTCCTGGTGTGCAGCCAGTCCTGGGGGCAGTGGCCACCTAAACTCCAGTGGGCTGCTGGCCTGGGGGTCAGTTTTGGTTTCTGGCCCTGTCCGTAGGGCAGGTTTGATGGAGGGGAGGGGTTAGGGGAGCAGAGGCCTGGAATGTGTTTCAGAACCAAGGCTGGCCCTTCACCAGCCTCCGGCGGCTGGGGCTCTCCAGGAGAAATTGGCGCTGAGTGCATTCTTACTCTGTGGCTGAGTTCACTACTATGGATTTATGAGGCGACCATGTTGGAACTGGACTTGCATGCATGCACGTACCGTTCATTCATTTATTCATTCATGTGTGGAGCTCTCGCTCTATACCAGGTCCTGAGGAATCAGATGAGACTCCCCAGCCCCTGTCACTCTACCCCGTCCCTTCCACCCCGATTCTAAGCCCCCCTCCTTCAGAAGGCTCTAATGTGGCGCTGGCTCACCGAAGCTTCCAGGGCAGGAACAGCTCTTGGGGCTAGATCCATGGGTGGCTGCCTCACCCCCTACTTCCCACTCCTCTGCAGGATGGCCGTACCCATCAGCATCACCAACCCTGAACTGCTGAGGCACAGCACGGAGCTCTTCATGGACAGTGGCTTCTCCCCCAAGTCCCAGCGGATGGGGGCCATGGTTGCCTTCCAGAGATTCGAGGATTTCACCAGGTACCCAGTGTGGCTCAGTCTCCCCAGAACACCCCACGCACAGGGGTTGAGTGAGCTTCCCCTGACCCCCACCCATTCATTGCACACACAGGTGGGGGTGGCCCAGACACATGGCACAGCGAGTTAATAATAACAGACTAATAATATCATCAAAAGTGGGCTTTTGTGTCAGCACCTCCTGCTTTTGAATTCTGGCTCTGCACTGCTTCCTGATTATAAGA
Source organism: Lipotes vexillifer (assembly GCF_000442215.2). Taxonomy (NCBI): domain Eukaryota; kingdom Metazoa; phylum Chordata; class Mammalia; order Artiodactyla; family Lipotidae; genus Lipotes; species Lipotes vexillifer. Next base: position 1,756,193 of record NW_006773295.1, on the reverse strand, counting down.
CCCTGAACAAACGATTTCTCTCTGTACCTTCGTTATCTCATCTGTATAATGGGCATAAGAGAAGGACTTACTTCGTAGGGTCACAAGGAAAATTAAATGAGATAATACATATAAAATATTGTATTTAAACTATAGTTAATATGTAAATAACATGCTCAAAAATGTCAGCATCGTTGCCCTTTTTTCAACTTAGTCCTGTATATTATGCATCATGCTTGGATTATCTTATATGTTTACAGCAGCCTTGGGAGGTGTAGTGGTTACTTTTGTTATCCTCAGTTGATTCAGAGGAGTGAGATGAGGGTGCAAGGGTCTACCAGCCAGTAAAAGGGGGACCCCAGCCATGCCCCCAAAGTGTTGGGAATCATTTCTTTTATTCACCATCTCAAATCACATAGATTCATTCTTCCCTTTTGGGAAAGACCCCATCGATGGTGCCTTGGACCTAGTCAGGAACCACAGGAATTCTGCACAGATTTGGATGTGCTTGCAGAGCGGTGGTTGGGAAGGAGTGAGGGTTGGGCCTGACCTATCGCCTCGTGGGGCAGCGGCCCCTCAGCCCTCCCTCTCTGCCCCGTGCCCCCAGGAACTTTGATGAGGTCATTTCCTGCTTTGCCAACGTGCCCAAGGACGTCCCTCTCTTCAGCAAGGCCCCTACTTCCCTGTACTCCGAGGATGACAGCAAGGTGAGTGTCTGAGCAGGGAGCAAGCCGAGAAGGGGGCGGGCTGGGGCCCTGGGCCCTTCTACTGCCTACCCTTGGTTTTCTCTCCCAGAGCCTCCTAGAAGAGCCGATCCACATCCTGAACGTGGCCATCCAGTACGCAGACTACCTGGAGGACGAGCAACTGGTGCCTATTTTCCGGACATTCGTTCAGTCCAAGGTACGCTGGGCAGCCTCTGGTTCTGGGTCCCTGGAGAAGGAGGAGGGGCTGTTTGGTGAGGTGTCCATGTGCCCAAGTCACTTACATAAACAACCATGTATGCCTATAACTGTGGGTTGGTTTTATAAGCGTGTGGTGGCCATTGCCGGCATGGATTCTTACCCAGCAGTAGGGACAGCTGTTACATATGCTTAATGACCCCAGCTGCAGAAATGTGGAGCAGCTTGGCAAGTGTAGGTAGTAGAACTATGGGGCAGGTGCTATGTGACCTCCAGCAGGTTACTTTATCTCTCTGATCCTTCAGTTTTCCCATCTGTAAAATGGGATACTTAAGCTCATAAATTAATCACATCTGCCAGGCACACTGTATAGCTGTTAGTTCTTTACCCTCCTGACTTGGTCTCAACTTTAAGGACACTTGGAAATTTTTGGCTGTTGCTTTTTAGAGTATTTATCTGTATATGTGTTGTATCCCCCATGTTATTCTGGTGGGAGGGACACCTCTTGCCTCCTCTGACTTGGCGTCCCTCAGAGGACCTGGCCTGGTGCTTCCTAGGCAGGAGGTGTTGGGTGAATAGTGCACGGATGATGCCATGAAAGCTTAGGGACATTATTGTTAGTGATGTACTTAGCGTTATGTGATCGATTAATCAACAGTGTAATGATGTACATTGTAGAAAACGTTGAAGGGGCAGACGGATCTGAAAAGCTTGCCCCACCATCCAGGGCAGTGACTGTGAGAATCCTGGTATATTTCCCTCTAGCCTGTTTCTTAACATAGCTGATGTCCTTATTGGACTTTGAGCTTGGCATACCATGGCTTAGATAAGGCAACGTTTGAGCTGTTGGCAGTTTGCCTGCCCCCTAACCACATCAGACGATGCTCAAGATACTTGGTGGTTCTTCCCCCTAGGGGGCAGTGGAGGGGTGTCAGAATCACCTGTGAACAGCTGGGCTGTGGGGGGCAGCGTGGCTGCGTGTTGGAAGGAGACAGTTCTCTACATATCGACCCAGGAGGATATGCATGAACTAGAAAAGATTAAACGTATGTGTCTCTGTACAAATAAGTGTTTATATACAGCATACCAAAGAGAGGAAAGTTAGCAGAATGTACACCTACCAGGAGACTGGGAGACATTTTAATGTCACATATTTCTGTATTATTTTAAAATTTTGGCACTAAGCAGATACATACGTACACATTCGCAGACACATACACACACCTGTACATTCACGCACACCTTTAGTTGAGAACAGTAATCAGGCTCCCAGCAGAATCCTCTTAATTTTCCAATATCCTGTTTTCTCTGCAACCTGCATTCTGTCAAGTGCTTTTTGATTATGTCTCCTTTTACCTCTTTCTGAAATGGGCTAAGACTATTCACGTCTCCTAGTAATTTTCCTTATCACATGGAGAAATTTAAAAATATCCTTTGTTTCTGGTCTTCTGGGGTTTTTTCCTTTCCCCAGAGAACTATACAGAATAGTATTTATTTCGTTTAGGGAGCAACTAAAAACAGTTTAGTACTTTTCTTGGGTAATTTTTGACTGAAGTCGAATATACACAGCAGTGCACAAATCATTAATGTACAGCCTGATGAATTTTCACAGGGAATTCCCAAGTGTGACCAACATTCAGATCAAGAAATGAATGTTCTGGCCCCTTCTTGAGCCTCTTCCCATCACTACATCTCCCCAGCCAGAGATAACCAACCAGTATCCTGACTTCTAATAGTAGAGATTAGTTTTGTCTATTTTAGAGTTTTGTATAAACTAAAGCATATGGTTTGTACTTTTTTGTGTCGGGCTTTTTTATTCAGCTTGTCGTCTTTTTTTTTTTTAAATACAGCAGTGCCCCATCCCACCAATTTCATTAAAGAGTTCATGAAATGTTAAGACATATATATATATATATATATATATATATATATTAATAGCTTTACTGAATACAATTCACTTAGCACACCATTCCCCCGTTTAAAGTGTACAATTCAGTGCTTATTAGTACAGTAATCCCCTTTTCTACAGTTTTGTTTTCTGCAGTCTCAGTTTTCCACAGCCCACCACAGTCTTAAATGGAAAATTCCAGAAATTTTTAAGTTTAAGCAATTTGTAAGTTTTAAGTTGTGTGCCATTCTGCTTCGTCCTGCCCAGATGTGAATCATCCCTCTGTCCAAGCATAGCTGCCCGTTAGTCACTTAGTAGTCAGCTCAGTTATCCCATCAACTGTCATGGTATTGCAGTACTCATGTTAAGTCACCCTTATTTTACTTAATTATGCCTCCAAAGCACAAGTGATGCTGGCAACTCAGACATGCCGAAGAGAAGCTGTCAAGTGCTTCCTTTAAGTGAAAAGGTGAAAATTCTTGACTTAATGAGGAAGGAAAAAAAAAAGTATGCTGAGTTGCTAAGATCTGTGGTAAAACCAAGTCTTCTATCCATGAAATTGCGAAGGAGGAAAAAAGAAATGCGTGCTAGTTTTGCTGTCACACCCTAAACTGCAAACATTACGGCCACAGTGAGTGATAAGTGCCTAGTTAAGACGGAAAAGGCATTAAATTTGTACAGGAAAATATCTTGAGAGCCCACATTCACATAACTTTTATTACAGTGTATGGCTATAATTGTTCTATTTTGTTATAATTATTTTAATCTCTTACTGTGCCTAATCTATAAATTAAACTTTATCATAAGTATGTATATCTAGGAAAAAACATAGTATGTATAGGGTTTGGTACTATCCGTGGTTCCAGGCATCCACTGGGGATTTTGGAACGTATCGCTCATGGATAAGGAGGGACTACTATGTATTCATAGAGTTGTGTAGCCATCATTATGGTCATTATGTTTTAGAACATTTTCACCACTCCCACCAAAATACCCACTAGCAGTCACCCCATGTTCCCTCAACCCAAAACCCTTTCCCCCGCCCTAGGCAACCACTAATCTACTTTCTGTCTCTATGGATTGGCCTATTTTGGGTATTTCCTATAAATGGGATAAAGGGAATTTCATACACAATGAGGTCTTTGGGGACTGGCCTCTTTCAACTCGGCACGCTTTCAAGGTTGATCCGGGTGGTAACATATCATTCCTTTTTGTGGCCAAATATGATCCCACTGTGTTTTTGGTTTTTAATGCAGAAAAACATCCTTGTGGAGTATGGACTCCGAAGAATTACATTCCTCATTGCCCAAGAGGTCAGTCCGATTCTCAACACATCTGAGTTTTTCGCATTCTTCAAGACTTGGTGCCATTTGTTTGATGTTTACTCTGTAGATTGGGGTGGACAAAAATCAGTCCCTAGAGAAGAGATGGCTTTCCAAATGATTCATTCTAGAAGTGGACTGGGTTAGGGTTAAAAATCACAAAACAGGTCTATAAATATTTAAATGAGTCTTGCTTGATTTGTCTTTCATATGGATTTCTTTTTGCAGAAAGAATTTCCCAAGTTTTTCACATTCAGAGCCAGAGACGAGGTATGGTGAAGAGCAATGAACTGGTTCTCGCTTCCCTGAGATATTTGATATTCAGCAAGAATATAGTTCTTAGTCCTTGTGGTGTCCCCATATTCTAGAACATGCAACTTTTGTGTAGATTCCAGCCCTCCTCCGGGCTGGTATTTCCAGTGAGAGCCCCGTGTTGCTCTGTGGAGCTCAGACCTCACGTTTCCCTCCCTTTCAGCCTTCACTACAGGTTTCTGTCTCACCTGGATACTTTTTGTACTTGCCGGTGTAACTCTGTAAGACGGTTCTCCCAACCTCTTTTTCTTTTTTTCTTTTTTAAAATATCTTTATTGGAGTATAATTGTTTACAATGTTGTGTTAGTTTCTACTGTACAACAAAGTGAATCAGCCATACGTATCATATATCCCCATATGCCCTCCCTCTTGCATCTCCCCCCCACCATCCCTATCCCACCCCTCTAGGTGGTCACAAAGCACTGAGCTGATCCCCCTGTGCTATGCGGCTGCTTCCCACTAGCTATCTATTTTACATTTGGTAGTGTATATATGTCAATGCCACTCTCTCACTTCATCCCAGATTACCCTTCCCCCTCCCCGTGTCCTCAAGTCCATTCTCTATGTCTGCGTCTTTATTCCTGCCCTGCCACTATGTTCATCAGTACTGTTTTTTTAGATTCCATATATATGCGTTAGCGTATGGTATTTGTTTTTCTCTTTCTGACTTACTTCACTCTGTATGACAGACTCTAGGTCCATCCACCTCACTATAGATAACTCAATTTCATTCCTTTTTATGGCTGAGTAATATTCCATTGTATATATGTGCCACACCTTCTTTATCCACTCATCTGTTAATGGACATTTGGCCAACCTCTTTTTCTTATGTTCTTCCAGAACGGTGGTTGGCAAACTATGGCTTGCAGGCCAGCCCCCTGATTTTATAACCAAAGTTTGATTGGGACGGAGGCCACACCCATTAATCACTTACTGTCTCCTGTGGCTTTCTCGCTCCAGCAGCTGAATCGAGTACAGTTGGCCCTCCGTGTTCACGGATTCCACATTCGTGGATTCATCCAACCATGGATGGAATCTCCGCAGTTGGTTGTGTCCGCGGATGCAGAACCCGTGGATTCAGAAGGTGGACTGTGGTTGTGACCGACCGTATACTCCATCAGTCCTCTGGCCTTTTAAGAAAAAGTTTGCTCATCCTTATTCTAGAACAGGTGGGCTTGTTCCCAGCACAAATCCAGTCTCCACTAAACAGTATTTTAATTTATCCAAAGCCTTATTTTCCTAGTTAAGATGCACCCTTTCTTTAGCTTCTTTTCTCTTCAGTCTCCAGCACTGTCAGTCGCCTCCTTCTGGGGACCAATTTCCACAAGGAAACTAAGGCTTAGTGACTTCTTGAGAAATACTCTGTGTGGTGGCAGATAGAGAACAGCCTGGTGGTGCCAGCAGGTGCTGGGGACTAGCTAGGCTCCCCTGGGCCCAAGAGGCTTATGCCAGCACAAGATTCCACGCTCGTGGCTCTCCTCTGGACCATCGCAAAATCCCAGATCTCTTGAGCTCCCAACTACAGGACATCATGAATGCTTCATTCCTGAGTTCTAAACCCGCAAACACCAGGGATCTGCAGGACAGGGCGTGGATCAAGCAGGCATGCAGCCCCAGTGTCCAACTCCACCTGTGTCTGTGTGTCCATCCGTTTTCTCTCTCTGGTCGGCCCGCAGTTTGCAGAAGATCGCATTTACCGTCACTTGGAGCCGGCCCTGGCCTTCCAGCTGGAGCTCAGCCGGTTGCGTAACTTTGACATAACTGCCATGCCCTGCGCCAACCACAAGATGCATTTGTACCTGGGCGCTGCCAGAGTGAAAGAGGGCGCAGAGGTCACGGACCACAGGTTCTTCATCCGCGTCATCATCAGGCATTCGGACCTGATCACCAAGGTAGGATGTCACGGGGTGTTTCTTTCGCCCCCTGAACTTGTCACTCACGTGCTGGCCTTGCCTTCATTGAGTTTCTGCTCTGGGTCAGGCCCTGGGCTGCACTCTGGGGATCTCAGGGTGCACAGAGCACACACAGCCCTGCCCTTGTGACTGACACTGCAGTCTGGGGATGGAGTGGGAGGTGGAAAATGAAGTGGTCTCTTCTCATGGGGCGTCATGTGGATTCTTCCTTCTGTCACGGAGATCTCTCTGCGTGAGGAGAGAATTGGGAGGATAGAAAAGAAATATCCTGATTTGTTAAGGGGATTTTTTTTGTACTTGGTCATTGCGTGAGTGATCATGTCCCGTTGTTTCTTGCATTTAGAAAAGTAATTCATGATTATATTGTGAAGATTGCAAAAAATACTGAAAATATTTTTAAAAATTAAGGAAAAGGACCAGAATCCTGCCACTCAGGGGTCAGCCCTGTTGGTGACCCTTTCTAGGCCTAATTCCATATATGTATTGGGATTGGGTTGTAGGTGTAATGTTACAGATAGGAGCTAAGGCTGGACAAATCATTTAAAGACTTTTTTTTTTTTTTTTTTTTTTACTGTAGACCTCTTTCCATGTTAATGAAGATGATTTCCTTCATGCAGTTCCCTTGCATGGAAGTATATCTTGTGTGTGTAATGTTTTTTTAACAAATCCCCTAGTGATGGATGTTAAGCTAATCAGTATTTTGCTGCCTCTGTCACCTAGATATTTTAATAGCTTTAATGATTATCCAGGTACGGTAAGGCCAACAGATCAGGAGACAGTTGTGATCGAAAAGATGGTTTATTTGTTATCACAGATTCCAAGAGGAGGGGGCATGCTGAGCCATGGGGGCCACATGCGGAAGCACCAGGGCTGCTCAGGAGGCAGAGGGAGGGGGGATACATGGACAGGAGCCTTTATTGTGGATTCTGCGGGAAGGAATGGGTGAGGCACGGTGAGCAGGCTTGGGACTGGCTAGCTTGAGTATTTCAGCAGGCTGTGAGCATAGGGACTGTCTCTAGTTGTCTGATACCTGGCCCTGGGGTGATTAGGGCCAGTGGATAGTGGCCTGGAGGGTGAGAGCCTGACCCTATCTGGAGGTAGTTGGGGTGTGGGGTCTGGATTGGTTGGTTTGCCTGAAACGCATGCTCATGGGTGAGTTGTTTACAAACTCTAGGAATTGGCTAACCTGGGAGGGGCAGTCCCTCCAGGGTCAGCAAGGCCCAGCTGTCAAAGCATCAGAATACAGAAAATAAAAGAGGTGCTGAATACACGAGATAGCCTTGGACATCCCTTTACCTCTGGAGGCAGGGCTCTGCTGTCTGACCTGGCACGCCTTTTGGAGGAGGGGGATGTTCTCCTTTCCCTTTGACTCTCTGGGCCCTGCGCCCCTGACCTAGCAGCTGCCCCTCTCCCCCTTTGACAGGAAGCCTCCTTCGAGTACCTGCAGAACGAAGGCGAGCGGCTGCTGCTGGAGGCCATGGACGAGCTGGAGGTGGCGTTCAACAACACCAGCGTGCGCACCGACTGCAACCATATCTTCCTCAACTTCGTGCCCACTGTCATCATGGACCCCTCTAAGGTCTCACCTCTGGGGGTGGGGCTCTCACCAGGCTCCAGGTTCACCTTCACTGGGACCTTCCTGCTTCAGGGTATCGTCTCCTGGTGCTCGAGACCTGAGGTCCAGGATGCATATGTGCATGTCTGAGCCTCATTTGCTGCAGGTGGAGAACAAACCTTCCATCGGTTGATTCTAGAGCCGTTTTTCAGCCACCACCCTTACGACTGTCCCTAAGGATGTTCCCCCTCCGTGGGCACGCTTCACGTTTCGGAAGACACAGATGCCCAAAATGTCCTTTGCAAAACAAAATTTTGTCCTCTCCCTAGTTCCAGGCTCCGTTGGGGGCTGCATGTGGGTGGGGGAAGGGGGTGAGAACCTGAGGTCTGTGGCTCAGCCATTCTGCATTGGCTGGTTCTTCACGAGCAGGCAGAGTTTGTGGTGGTGATTCTGGATGAAAGAAGTTCTAGTCCATCAGCTTGGCATGTGTGGGGGTGCAGAGGCCCATGCTGATTCCCCAACTCCGCCAGTTCACATGGTTCCTTGAAGAGAAAATGCATAGGCTTGGGATTCATGATGGAGAGAAAGACAGGGTAACATAGGGGCACTAGCTCTTACCAGCCTCAGTTTCCACATCTGTCAGTGGGGGACAAAAATACCAGCCTCTCTGAGTAATTATGGGGACAGAGTGAGATAATGAGCTTAAATGCTTAGCATGATACCTTTGATTATTATGAGCTTATAGTTAATGGATACATGCTACGTATTGCTCTGCTATATACATGCAGTGCATTTTGCATTCAGTATATCTCATCTTTCTGTTATAATCAGAGCTAGAACTATTACGAGTGTGCGTGGAATGGGTCCTGAAATTGAATTGCTGTGGTTTGCTGCAGATTGAGGAGTCAGTGCGGTCCATGGTGATGCGCTACGGCAGCCGTTTGTGGAAACTCCGCGTGCTCCAGGCTGAGGTCAAGATCAACATCCGCCAGACCACCACCGACCACGCCGTTCCCATCCGCCTGTTCATCACCAACGAGTCAGGCTACTACCTGGACATCAGCCTCTACAAAGAAGTGACCGACCCCAGATCTGGAAACGTAAGGCCGGGCTGGCTCACAGAAGTCAAGTCAAAGTGGAGACAGGCTGCCCAGAGAGCAAGACGTAGATTAAAATGGCACTTGGAAGCTTTGCTGTGTCAGATTGGGGCTGCTCCTCTGAGTTTTATGATAAAAGTGTTAGCTTCTGAATCGCAGTTGTTCATTCCTCTGGGAAGGAGAATGAATCCAAAGTTTAATCCAGTCTAGAACCATGTTTGAGATAAGATGTGGAGTATTACGGCTGATTATAATACAGTTCCTGAGTTAGTTCAGTTAGGGAAATGGTATTTTCCCCAACCGTGTTTTGGAATAGACTTTTGTAAAATGAATTACGTTTCCTATTGACTACTATATATACATGTAGTAGATTACATGTATATATATAATCGTTTTATTTTGAAACAAAGACTCTCAAAAAGTTGCAAAAATAGCACAGAGGAGAAAATTTAGGACAGAGAATACTCATGTACCCTTCACCTAGCTTTCCCCAATGATAGCATCTTTTCTAACCAGAGATTGTCAAGACAGGAAGTTGACACTGGTCTAATTCCTGTCTTGACAAGTCTGTTAACTCAAATGCATACCTTATTTGGGTTTCACCAATTTTACATGCACTATGGTTTGTTTGGTGTGTGTGTGTGTGTGTTAGATAATTACAGTTTTGGAGCTGTGTCTCCACGTCTGTTTCCCACAGTGGCAGAGAAGAGATTACTCTCCCGGGCACTCACTTTGTTATGTGATACATGCTATGTGCTTCCCCTCATTGCATTTTTTATTGAAATATAGTTGATTTACAATGTTGTATTAATTTCTGCTGTACAGCAGAGTGATTCAGTTATACATATATATACACACATTATTTTTTTAATATTCTATTTCATTATGGTTTATCACGGAATACTGAATATAGTTCCCTGTGCTGTACACTAGGACCTTGTTGCTTATCCATCCTATATTTAATAGCTTTGCACCTACTAACCCCAAACTCCCAGTCCATCCCTCTCCCACACACCCTCCCCCTTCACAACTACCAGTCTGTTCTCTATGTCTGTGGGTCTGTTTCTGTTTCATAAAAGTTCCTTTGTGTCATATGTTAGATTCCACATATAAGTGATACCATATGGTATTCATCTTTCTCTTTCTGACTTTCTTCGCTTAGCATGATAATCTCTAGGTCCATCCATGTTGCTGCAAATGGCATTATTTCATTCTTTGTTCTGGCTGAGTAGTATTCCCTCATTGCATTTTCACTGAGGACTGGGAAGAAGTAAATTGGGCAGGAGTGTGGTTCTCTGAGACTTGCCCTCCTCACTCTCTGTTTTTCTTTCTTGTCCAGATCATGTTTCACTCCTTCGGCAACAAACAAGGGCCCCAGCACGGGATGCTGATCAATACTCCCTACGTCACCAAGGATCTGCTCCAGGCTAAGCGATTCCAGGCCCAGTCCCTGGGTACCACCTATGTGTATGACTTCCCGGAAATGTTCAGGCAGGCAAGTTCTGAGGCTGAGACTCAGCACTGCCCAGGGTCCCCTTAGGGACTCCACTGGCATCCACACCCCCCATCCTTAGTTACTCTTTTTTTTTTTTTTTGGCCACACTGTGCAGCTTGTGGGATCTTAGTTCCCTGACCAGGGATTGAACCTGGGCCCACGGCAGTGAAAGCACCAAGTCTCAACCACTGGGCCGCCAGGGAATTCCCCTTAGTTACTCTTCTGAAGACCCCACTCTAAAGAACACAGTATTCGTGAAGGAAAAGAAACTAATATTGAGAATGACTTCATAGTATATTTTTCTAAAACAAACCTAATTTCATCCCAGTGATAAAAAGGAATATAATATAGAAACTTTGGAAGGTAAAGGAGAGTGGAAAGAAGGACTCCTTGTTCCACGTACTAAAGACAGATTGTTTACCACTTCCTTTTGGTCTTTTTAATGCTTATATTAAGTGCTGGCAAATGCCAGGAACCATTCTAAGGGTAGACAGACCATGAGGAAGACGATGGGGTCACTGCCTTTGAGGACATTTTGGTCTACTTAAAAAAATAATGTTTTATGTTTTTATGATTATTAAATATACACTGGATACAGAAAAACAGGAGTAAGCAAATAAAATTTCACTCATAGATAATCACTTGTCTACCACTGAGGACTGCAATAACATTTTAGTGTACTTCCTTCAATTATGCTTTCTATGCCTTTATTTTTTTTACGTAGAAGGGCCTTTCAAGGAGATTGAGCACACTGGCATTGGTGATATGGGTGCCTGTGTACATCTTCTCCATTGCCTTGTGAATGACGTTCATGAAACTGAGGACGTGGACTTCTACTGTCCACAGGAAATCATCAGTGTACTTTAGGCATAGGAGATGCAGGATAGTAGGAAAAGCTGCCGTTTAGGGTCAGTAAGGCCTGGGCCTGAGTTCCAAATCTGTCCTTTGCTTCCTGTGTGTCCCTGGGCAAGTTCCTTCACCTCTCTGGGCCTCACTTTCCTCCTCTGTAAAATGAGGCTAATAATATTACCTACTTCCCCAGGTTGTGGTAAGAAATATATATAAAGTATTCAGTAGATGCTTAATAAATGGAAACTTTTATAATTAAGAATGTCACTGTCTGTATCCTTTTGCCTCAGAAGTCACAGGCCATAAGAATAAGAAACAGACAAATCAGGAATAAATCTATCCACTTTCTTTTAGATAAAGAAACAGAGTATGGTGGACAACCCATAAATTTGAAAACAGATGAAAATTTCTGAGAAAAATATATCTTATCAAAACTGACTCAAGAAGAAATAGAAAATGTAAATAGATTATAAGCATTAATGAAATTGAATTAATAGTTCAAAAACATCCATCTACTAAAACTGGGCCCAGACAGGGACTTCCCTGGTGGCACAGTGGTTAAGAATCCGCCTGCCAATTCGGGGGACACGGGTTCGAGTTCTGGCCCGGGAAGATCGCACATGCTGCAGAGCAACTAAGCCCGTGCGCCACAACTACTGAGCCTGCGCTCTAGAGCCCTCAAGCCACAACTACTGAAGCCCGCATGTCTAGAGCCCGTGCTCCACAACGAGAGAAGCCACAGCAATGAGAAGCCTGTGCACAGCAACAAAGAGTAGCCCCCGCTCGCTGCAACTAGAGAAAGCCCATGCGCAACGAAGACCCAAAGCAGCCATAAATAAATAAATAAATAAATTTGAAAAAAAAGCATGAATGAAATTGAATTCGTAGGTCAGGAACACCCATCTACTAAAATTGGTCCTAGACAGTTTTACAACAATTGTTGTCAAACCTTCATGGGACAGATAATTCCCTTTGTATACAAACTGTTTAGAGAATAGGAAAAACAAAGGGAATGCTTCTTAACTCATTTTATCAGGTTATTATTACTTTAATATTAATCCAAGATAAGAACATTAGGAGAAAGGAGGTTTATTGTCTCATTTATGAACACGGACATGAATCGTAATTAAAATATTAGCAAATAAAACCCAGTAATGATTTTTTTAAAAAAATTTAGACTAAGTAGTATTTATCTTGTGACAGCTTGTATGGTATTAGGAAGTCTGTAGTTTACCATGTTAACAGATTAAGAAAGAACTTAAATTTCTCAATAGGTGCAAAAAATGTATTTGAAAAGATAGTATCTATTTATAATAAAAGCTTTTAATAAACTAGGACTAGAAGGGGATTTTTTTTTAAATTTATTTCTGGCTGCATCAGGTCTTTGTTGCTGCACGCGGGCTTTCTCTAGTTGCAGCGAGCAGGGGCTACTCCTCATTGTGGTGCTCAGGTTTCTCCTTGCGGTGGCTTCTCTTGTTGCGGAGCATGGGCTGTAGGCACACGGGCTTCAGTAGTTGTGGCACACGGCCTCAGTAGTTGTGGCTCGCGGGCTGTAGAGCACACCCTCAGCAGTTATGATGCGCAGGCTTAGTTGCTCCGTGGCATGTGGGATCTTCCCGGACCAGGGCTCAAATCAGTGTCCCCTGCATTGGCAGGGGGGATTCTTAACCACTGTGCCACCAGGGAAGCCCCGAATTTGTTTATTTTGATAAAAGACACCCACCTAAAATTAATAGCAGCTAATGGTGAAATGTTAGAAGTATTCGCTTCAAAGATAGAAATATCCATTAACACTCCTTCTATTCAACTTTTTTTACTAGAGTTCTTGGCCAATGCAAAAAGATGAGAAAAAGAAATAAAAGGTATAAAGACTAGAAAGAAGGAAGCAAAGTTACGTTTTTGATAGATGATATAAACGCCTATACAAGAAATCCAAGAGAATTTATGGAACCAGTTAGATAATACAGCAAGATTGCTAGATACAAGAGCAATATACAAAAATTAATTGTACTCTCATAGATCAGCAATAATTGTAAAATCTAATTGGAAAAAATGCCATTTACGATATCAAGATCAGCTCCAAGTTTAGGGATAAATCAAACAAAAAACATACAAGACCTTTATGGAGGAAATTTTGAGACTTTACGTAAATACTTGAAGCCTAAATAGAGAGATATATCATGCTTATGTATCATGGGAAGATTCAATATTGTAAAGATAATAGTTCCCCCCAAATTAATACATTCAGTATAATTCTGGAGTTTTGGTGCAACTTAAAAACTCATAGGGAAAGCGAAAGTTCATGAATAGCAAAAACACTTTTGAAAAAGGAACAAAATCAGGAGGACTTGTCTTAGCTATCCTTTAAAATAAGTCATTATTTACTTTCAAGCAGTAGTACGTACTACAGTGTGTACTATTACTGTAACAGAGCTAAACAAATAATAGACCAATGGAACAGAATAGAGTCTAGAGTCAGACCCACTCACAGACAGAACCTTGATTGAATGCAGAGGTGGGGTTCTGAATCGAGGGAATAAATTTCACTAAAAGGTACAAAGAAATTTCTTACCTAATTGGGAAAAAAAATTTTCGATTTCTACCTCATCTGGTGTACAAAAATAAATTTCAAGAGGATTAAAACTGCTTGGAGTGAGTTGAAAGCATACGCATAGGAAAACCCCATAAATTTGACTATGTTAAAATTTAAAAGTTATTTATGTAAAAGAGAAAAGACAAACCCCAGATTGGGAGAATATGTTTAAAATATCTGTCTCCAGCAAGGGATTAGAGCAATATTATCTACAGAGCATTTATAAATCAGTTGGAACAAAAAAAAACAAGCAAAACTCTAAAAAATATGGGCAAGAGTTATAAATAGGAAATTGACCCAAATTGACCCAAAAAAAGAGAGACTCACAAGATCCATCAATATATTCTAAGGTGCTCACCTCACTGATAATCAGTACAAAAAAAAAAAAATCACAGTACAGTTTCACACCCAGCAGATGGGTGAACATTAAAATATTTGCCAAAGCCAAGTGTGGACAAGTATATGGAGCAAAGGAGCTCTCACGCATTCTTACTAGAACTGTAAAACAATTTGACAATATCCAGTAAATCTGAATTTTCACATACCCTATGACCCAGCAATTTCATTCCTAGGTATACACCCATTGAAACACTCATCTGTGTCTATTAAAAAAAAAAAAAAGACCATGAAAGTGTTGATTACAGCATTGTTGGTGTAGAATTGGAAACCTAAATGTTCCTAAAAAGGGTTATGAATAAATAGTGATATGTTCATATCACGGAAAACTGAACATCAGGGGAAATGAATAAACCAGAGCTAAATTTATCAATATGGATAAATCTCTCAAATATATTGGAGAGTTGGAAAAATAAGTTGTGGAAGGACGTGTCCAGTGCAATACCATTATTTAAAGTATAAGTCATGCAAAATAATGCTACGGTTTTTTTTGGTTTCTATTTTTATTTTATTTATTGTTCTTGGCTGCGTTGGGTCTTCGTTGCTGTGTGCGGGCTTTCTCTAGTGTGGCGAGCGGGGGCTACTTTTTGTTGTGGTGCGCGGGCTTCTCACTGCGGCGGCTTCTCTTGTTGCGGAGCCTGGGTTCTAGGCACGTGGGCTTCACTAGTTGTGGTGCGCGGGCTCTAGAGCACAGGCTCAGTAGTTATGGTGCACGGGCTTAGGTGCTCCGCGGCATGTGGGATCTTCCCGGACCAGGGCTTGAACCCGTGTCCCCTGCTTTGGCAGGTGGATTCCCAACCACTGCGCCACCAGGGAAGCCCAATGCCATGTTTTAAATGTCTGCACATATGATGAAATAAAAATGTAAAAGCATACAGAGGACTGATGGACAGTAATTCAGGATAATAGTTACCTGAGGGGAGCAGGGGGGAGGAGGGATGGGAATGGGATGGGGAGGGGTACACCAGGGACTTCAACTGCATTTTTCTTATTTCTTTAAAAAAATCTTAAGCTACTGTGGAAAAATTATGATTTGACAGAGCCATGAGATAGATGCTTGGGTATTTATTTTTCTGCACGTATGCTTTAAATAGTTCATGATTGAAAAAGAGAGAAAGCAGTACAAAATGTACTTACTTCCTGATGACTTCAGATTTTTCTCTTTCCTGTCCCCTCTGTAGGCTCTTTTTAAAATGTGGGGTTCCCCGGACAAGTACCCCAAAGACATCCTGACGTACACCGAACTAGTGCTGGACGCGCAGGGCCAGCTGGTGGAGATGAACCGACTTCCTGGAGGAAATGAGGTAAAGAACCGAGTCGTTTTGCTGTACAGAAGAAATGAACACAACATTGTAAAGAAAAAAAACTCACAGAGCCCAGCCCCTGTCCGGAATCACCCTTTAAAAAAATTTCCTCCTGGGGGACTTCCGTGGCGGTCCAGTGGTTAAGACCCTGTACTTCCACTGCAGGGGGCATGGGTTCAATCCCTGGTCGGGGTACTTAGGTCCTGCATGCTGTGCAGTGCGGCCAAAAGTAAATAAATAAATTCCAACTGAAGAAACAAGCCCGTTTTCTTGTGCATTCATGTCCTCGCCAGGTGGGCATGGTGGCCTTCAAAATGAGGTTTAAGACCCTTGAGTACCCAGAAGGGCGCGACGTTATCCTCATCAGCAATGACATCACCTTCCGGATAGGATCCTTTGGACTTGGAGAAGACCTTCTGTACCTGCGGGCATCCGAGATGGCCCGGGCAGAGGGCATCCCCAAAATCTACCTCGCTGCCAACAGTGGGGCCCGTATCGGCCTTGCGGAAGAGATCAAACACATGTTCCAGGTGGCTTGGGTGGACCGGGAAGACCCCCACAAGGTACGTCATAAAGCTGGGGTGGCAGTGTGACTGCACTAAGCTCATGTTGTATCTTCTGTGCGGGTGACAGCACCTCCAAGGGGGCGGACAAAATCTTGCTGTTTGTGTAGACAGCATAGATATCCATAAAGTACATAAACAGGCATTAAAATTTCATGGGAGGGGGTGACGATTAGGAAAAAAAGGTCTAAATGGGCTCCTTAGGGGGATAATAATGAAAAAAAGTTATTTTTTATGTAAACACAGAGTTAATACATACTGAGCATCTCTTGGAACTCAGTGCACACGGAGGATGCAAATGTGAATGATAACATAATCCCTGGCCTCAGGAAGTTCTTAAAAATCATCCAAGAGATCTAGAGACACCAGCTACCATTAAAGGCAAAATGAATAGAGAAAAGCATACATCTTGTGATGTGAAAATGCAGGGGACAGAGTCATTCTTTGGAACCGGAGCATGAGTTCTCAAGGGGGTGGTATTGCCCCCCCCCCCCCCCCCCCC
>NW_006773295.1:1713377-1739476 GCF_000442215.2 Lipotes vexillifer | reverse complement strand
CTCCCCCCCCCCCCCCCCCGCCAAAGGGGCAAAAATTATTCTTTTCATGTAAAAAGCATACACACACACATATATGTATACATACATATACACATTACATAAACAATATATCTACAATAAAATTTTATTGGTGTGGGGGGGTTGGCATTAAGAAAAAAAAGCCCCGTAGGGGAAAGAGAATGAAAAGATGATTAAAAAACATTAAATCAGAGAACCCAGGAAGAAAGTGAGGTTGTATTGTAAGGACCAGTGGAAAGCACAGAGCAGACCTTCAGTTTATTGCTGTTATTAACATGGCATTAACATCAGACAGGTGACTGTGTTATTAACATGGTGTTATTAACACCCCCGCCCCCACCCACCCAACACAGTGTTGACATTAAAACAAAACAGTGGCTGTTGAATGCAGGAAGCTGGACTCATAGCCTTACTGAAGTATATATTTTTAAGGGAATTAAATACCTGTACCTGACTCCCCAAGACTACACCACAATCAGCTCCCTGAACTCCGTCCATTGTAAACACATCGAGGACGAAGGAGAATCCAGGTAAGTAACTTACCAGGCAGCTCCTTCATTTTGCCTGTGGTTAATTTCAGCTACTCCCAGGGGAATCTGCCTCTTCGCCTCTGGGCTTGTGACAGTATATCAAGCCGGTGGTAGTGTTTGTACAATGGGACCCCCGAGCTCCACTGGGGGCACTGATAGCTCAGACACTTGGGGCATCCTTTAGGGTGAGCCCATCCTTGTCATCCCAGAATGAGGCACGCCCTTTGCAAAAATGACACATCATGCGAGGAGAATTAGGTCGGATTCCCACAGTGTCCCCAGAGCTGCAGGTTCACATTTTGTGACCAAATTAGCCAAACTGACTCAGCAGTGATTTGGTGAGCTGGGAAGATGCCAGGAGGGCCTGCTCCGTGAGAACGTCAAGGGCAATACCGGCTGTCTTTTTCAGGGAAGGTTGTGGGTTTTTTAAATCAGAATTTCCCAGGCTGAGTTTCCTGGAATGTTAGTGATTTGGGAGGATGGGGGGGAGTGAAAATTTTCCATAGTCAAGTAAGTTTGGGAAACACTGGGTTAAATGAGATCCAACAAGCATCTTTATTGCAGGCCTTCTCAGAACATTTAATGCACTGAAATGCCTTGTGAATCCCTAATGGGTTAGGCTGTACAGTGTACTTATATGGCCATAGAATCTTGATGGATTGATTGATTATGAACCAAGTGGCTTCTCCTTGTATACCCCCATGTCTCTGTAGACCAAAGGCTATTCTAGATTGCTTCTGGAGGAATGCAGGGTGGGGTGACATTTCATTAGGACAGCCTCTGAATAGGCAAACTTTATCTTTGGTTGGAGGGGTGATGATTATCGATGCTGTACTTGCCCTTCTAGAAACTTTAGGGCCAGTCATCAGGGGCCTAGACCCCCGCCTTCATCTCACCTCTGGCTGCTTTATCACTTTCCAATCCCTCACCTTGCTTAGCCTTCCTTCCTCGGGTCCTTGGGAAACGCGTCAGCCTTGGATTTTTCTGGGCTAGAGCTCAGTGTTTAACTCGCATTTGGTTCTTGAA
Source organism: Lipotes vexillifer (assembly GCF_000442215.2). Taxonomy (NCBI): domain Eukaryota; kingdom Metazoa; phylum Chordata; class Mammalia; order Artiodactyla; family Lipotidae; genus Lipotes; species Lipotes vexillifer. The sequence goes on along the minus strand of NW_006773295.1, from coordinate 1,737,902 downwards.
GGTATGTCATCACGGATATCATTGGGAAGGAGGATGGCCTGGGCGTAGAGAATCTGAGGGGCTCAGGCATGATTGCTGGGGAGACCTCCCTGGATTATGATGAGATTGTCACCATCAGCTTGGTGAGTCCCCTCCTATTTTCTTTTCCGTCTCAACTTTTTATTATAGAAACTTTAAAATAGTCAAGAAAGCAAAGAGAATTGCTAATGAGCCCTATGTACTCATCACCAGCTCCAACAATTATCAACGTGTAACCATTCCTATGTCCCCAGTCCCTCTGCCCCCCTGTTCTGGAATATTTTAAAGCAAACTCCACTTAATCTTTCCATCTGTAAGTACCCCAATGTGGATCTTTACTAGATTAATTTTTTAAAAACATAACCACAGTACTGTTACACCCAACAGTATCAATGGCAATTCTTTAATATCATCAGAACACAGTTTGGGTTCAGTTTGAATAGTTATCTCAAAAATATCTTGTTAGAGTTGGTTGGTTTGAATCAGGGGCCAATCACCTCTTATTTAAAAGGTACTGAGTATTTAGAAGAACTTTTGTCCAATTTTAACTGGTACTAAATGACTCTCTTCCCGCTCCCCAGTTTGGCCTTTTCAAAAATATTTTCTGTTTCTGGTAGAGTCATAGTAATAGTACTTTTCAATGGTAAACTGTCCCTCAAGATATGACTTTTACCTTCAGTGTTGTATCTTCAGTTTCCAAGGTGGAAGATGTTGGCCATGAGTGTCTTCCTTAGGCTTGTTTTCTACATGTCATTTAAATGTGTTTCATATATATTTCAAAATAAAAAGATTTATGCATATATTTACATATTCCAAAATATTTTTATTTTGAAGAATATAAAAAGATATGTATATCTTTATATATTCCAAAAATATAGAAACATATATGTATCTTTTATTTATATATATACAGACAGGCACACCTTAGAGATGTTGCATTAAAATATCCTTTATTGGGCTTCCCTGGTGGCGCAGTGGTTGAGAGTCCGCCTGCCGATGCAGGGAACACGGGTTCATGCCCCGGTCCGGGAAGATCCCACATGCTGCAGAGCAGCTGGGCCCGTGAGCCATGGCCGCTGAGCCTGTGCGTCCAGAGCCTGTGCTCCGCAACAGGAGAGGCCACAACAGTGAGAGGCCCGCATACCACAAAAAAAATAAATAAATTAAATAAATAAATAAATAAATAAATAATCCTTTATTGCTAGAAAATGCTAACCATCATCTGACATGCAGGGTTGCCAGAAACCTTAAGTTTGTTATAAAAAAAAAAAAAGCAATATCCGTGAAGTGCAATAAAACGAGATCTGCCTGTATGTCTTTTTATTTTGAAATAGTTTAGGGCACACCAGATAACGAGATAGCATAGGCAGGTCCTATGTACCCATCACCCAGCTTCCCCCATGACAGTATAACCATCAGACGTGATCAAAACTGGGACATTGACGTTGACACAATACTGTTAACTCGGTACAGACCTCGCTCGGATTTTTCCTGTTTCACACGCCCTCCTAGGCCTCCTTTGGTTGTGTGAACGGCTGCAGTGCCTCAGGAGTGACCAAGCTCAGAAGAGCCACAGACATGCCTCTTGAAGCAAGAACCAGAACATTCCACTTCTGCTGTCTTTACAACACTCTTCTTTGCTAACCCCATTCTTTCTGGTTAGGAGGCTGAGGTCAGGCACCCTGAAGGAAGGCTTGTGTCACGCTGTTTGGCCTCCAATCAGGTTGCCAGTGGCCAAGCTTAGCTTCCGTTGGTGCCCAGTGGGTCCCTGGGCTGTCCCCACTGTGGGAGGTGGGGCACGTGGCCCTGGGGAATGCAGGAGGGATCCTGTCTCCACAGGTGACCTGCCGAGCCCTTGGGATCGGGGCCTACCTGGTGAGGCTGGGCCAGCGAGTGATCCAGGTGGAGAATTCCCACATCATCCTGACAGGGGCAATGGCTCTCAACAAGGTGACCTTGAAGGGGCCACTGGGGAGTGGACATGTAGGGGCGGGGTGGGGGAGGGGTCATTTTAACTTTCCCAGTGTCCGCGATGGGGGATTTTTCTCAACATGAAACCAGTTTCATGCCTACTGATGTAAGAGCTGTTTTTTCCATTTTGCAGTTATATGGGCCTGTTATGAGCCAAAAAAAAAAATGTATATATATTAAGCTCTTCTGGTGGAACTAACTCTGTATTACTGTAATTTAAATTTTTAAATATTTTTGAAATGTTAAAAATTATTAAAATGGCATTACACATTGCAGAAAATTGGAAAAAGACCCCCCAAAAAGTAATTTTGCTCCTACTATAATTTTGGCATATTTTCCTCTCGTCTTATATCTTAACATGGTTAGACTCCTGGTGAGTGCAGTTTCATTCGACTTTTTTCACGGTATTAAAATGCTTTCCACATTGCTGTAAAGCTTCCATAGCATAATATCTGCTAAAACCCCACTGAGGGTCTCAAAGTCCGGCCTCTGAAACGGCAGCATCACCTGGGATCACATAAAAATGCAAATTCTCAGGCCACACTGCAGACCTGCTGCGTCAGAAATGTTAGGTAGGGTTTTGCTTTGGAGTTGACTAGAGTAATCAGCTGGATCACTGGTTCTCAAATTGTGCTACATACTGGAATTTTCTGGAAGTTAAAAAAGAAAATACCAAAGATTCTGATGTAATTGGTCTGGGTACAGCCGGGGCATCGGGACTTTTGAAAGCTCCCAGATGATTCTAACATGCAGCCAGGGTTGAGGACCACTGAGGGAGATGACTTCCGAACAGGTGGAAGGGCCCCGGGCCGGGCAGAACCTTGCTAACCCTGCCGTGTCAAAGCAGGTCCTGGGCAGAGAGGTTTACACATCCAACAACCAGCTGGGCGGCGTGCAGATCATGCATTACAATGGTGTCTCCCATGTCACCGTGCCGGATGACTTCGAGGGTGTTTGTACCATCCTGGAGTGGCTGTCCTATATGCCAAAGGTGCAGTATCCCCCTCTGCAGCTAAGAGCCTGGAAGACTCTGTTGTCAAGTTCATTTGCCAGGGGGTGTGGGGAACAGGGAGCACTGAAGATGTGTCTGGGTTTAATTTTTCTTTACTCCTCCCTCCTTCCCTCTCTGATACCAAGCCCTGTACTTGCTGTTCTTTGCTTTTTTTTTTTAATGCCATTGTAAGGATGCTCTCTGTCAATCCTTTAGAAGGAGGTGGCAATTTCAATGTGGATGGACATGTGTTAAATGTGGAATGATGTATTTAATGAATTTAAAAACAAAATGGAGTTCTTACAACTCCTACACCAAGACCAAGATTTAAGAGTCATCACTAACATTTACTGAGCACTTACTAAAGCCATTATGTGAAGCCCTTTATCTTTATAATGTTGTTAAATCCTCACAACAGCCCTATCATAGAGCTGCTATTATTATTACCACTTTACAGATAAGGAAATTGAGATTTAAAGAAATGCAGTACCTTGTCCAAGGTAATATGGCCAGTGAGTGAGTGGAAACAAGCCTCTAAAATGCACATGCCATCCTGTATGACAATTACTAGCAAACTAATTACCCTGAGATAATACAGCTAGAATTTTACACACAAGGTGCTTTGAATTTTAATGTCGAACATCAGTAGCTTTAATATTTATTTTTAAATCTTTGTTTGTTAATCCCACAACTCAGGGAGTTAATTGCTAAATATCCTCTTTATACCCAGGGAAATAGTTTATACTTAATTTACAAAAAAAATCACCTCTGTGCTATTTCCATGTCATTGTAAATTCTCTAAGGGAATAGTCGATGGTTGGTGCCTGAACAAACAGAATAAAAGGCTGTTCTCTAACAACAACAAAAAATAGTTGGCATTTCCTCTCATCAAAAGACGTAACATTGGACAACAGAGAATCCTCAAGCTTTGCAGTCAGGCTCGATTTGATTTTTGGCTTCCTCCTCCGTAGTAATGGGGCCTCAGGACCATCTCCTAATCTTTCTGAGCCTCGGTTTCCTCATCTGTGAAATGGGAATAACAATAGCACCCACCCCAGGGTGTTACCATGATGGTTAAGTGACGTGTAGAGCCCGGCGCTTACTAGCCCCCCCTCACCAAATGCTACTCATAAATGTGATGATGAGCTATTTGGGGTTGGGCTTCTGTCACGTAACCAGGCATCACCACCAGAGCAGGAGAGGAGGGCAAAGAGCAGACTGCAGACGTTATCGACAGACACAGAGGACAGACACAGAGGACTGAGTTGGAGACGCGGCTTTCTTTTCTAGGATAATCGCAGCCCTGTCCCAATCATCACACCCACTGACCCCATTGACAGAGAGATTGAATTCCAGCCATCTCGCTCACCCTATGACCCCCGGTGGTTGCTTGCAGGAAGGCCTCACCCAAGTAAGTCCTAAAGGGCTTTGCCTGAGACCTGGGTCTCGGGGCTTCTTTTCTGCGCCTGGGATAAAGGAACATGTCAATAGAAGCACTGTTACTTGGTCAGATACCCCAGAGGGATACACCTGAGATCGAATGCAAAGGGGGTGGAGGAATGGAGATTTTTCTCTAAGCTTTTCCTGAGCTATTGACCAAGAAGGGGTGGAAACAGCCTCCAGTTTCTGAGCTGATGGATGGAGGTGAAGGGTAGCAGAGGTCATGGCCTCCCTCCCCGAATTTCCCCAAATGCGGTTACATAGGTGGAAACTCTGATGCTGTGACATCAGGGTTTCAAAGAGAAGAATGCTCCTCTCTCTCCCTCTCTCTCTCTTTCTTTCTTTTTCGATTTGGCTAAACCTAATAAGGTAATTCTCCATGAGTTTACTCAGGACGAGTAACTTAGCCTCTTCCGTACCCACGTTTACAGATTCACATGGATAGATGTGCACACACACGTTCACACACACCCATGTGCACCCACATGCTTTCACACACACAGTTCTTTCTCTCTCGCTTTCTCTCTCTCTCTCTGAAAGGGACAGGTAGGCCTCCTGGAAGTATTTGATTACATTCGGAGCAACCAGAACAGGAAAGCTGAGCTGCCCCTGTTACCACAATCCCGAGTCTAGAATTTCACACGCTGTCCCCTTTAGAACTTGGCCTCCCCATCCAGCTGTGTGGGGCAGGGGACGTGCTGCCAGGAGCGTGCCAGGCCTTGCCAGCAGAAGAAGCCCCATGCCCTGCTTCTCCCTCTGCCATTTCTCTTGGGCTTTCTCGCCTGCGAGCACTGGCTTTATCTTGATTTTAAAAACGCCTAATATATTACTGACAGTTTTCTCCAGCTAGTCGGGCCAGCCCCCAGGCAGACACTGAGGTTGGGCTGCTTTGTTCCCAGAAGCCCAACCTCCCACTCCTGCAACTTGAGATCTCTCATGCTACCTGGCACCTCTTGTCCAAACAGCAGTCATTTACACCGTGGTGTGGATTCCTGGCACCACGTCCTCTCCAGGGATGCCTGCAATTGACATCATCATATTCTTTCTCTCTCTCTCTCTCTCTCTCTCTCTCTCTCTCTCTCTCTCTCTCTCTCTCTCAAACTGAACACTTTCTTCCCAGTTAAATGGTTTTGAAGCTGCAGCCACCATGTCAGGGATGGGTTTTTTGGGGCAGGTGGTCCCTTCTTGAAATCCTACCTTCCGAAGGCATCCATCAGCTCTCTTTGCCTCTTGGGAAGAAAAGGCAGAGACTGTGATTAGGGTCTCCTTGTGTTTGGCCTTGACAGGAGTTGATGTATATAGTTGGATGTTCTGTATGGACTGAATTCCTGACTTGCTGTATTTTCTGCAGCCCTGGTTTTGTGTGTTGGGGGGCGGGGGAAGGGTTGGTATCTGTGTAGTTTTCCAGGAAAAAAGGTATTTGGGCTGTCAAGGTCAGGCTGTCCTTAGAGAGACAGGAGAGCAGTCTGCTCCTCCAGGCGGACGCGGTGCGGGGGGCCCTTATCAACCCAGCCCCTGGCCTGGGCTTCTGCGCTTCTGCCCACAGCCCTGAAGGGATCCTGGCAGAGTGGATTCTTCGACCAGGGCACTTTCAAGGAAATCATGGTGCCCTGGGCCCAGACCGTGGTGACAGGACGAGCAAGGTACCTCTGAGGGTGGGGCAGGCAGCACACACCTGGCCTCCCCAGGTATTGGGACTCCCAGGTACAAAGCCAGGGATTCTTTCCTCCTAGGTGGCCCCTAGGGACACTTTTCTCCTGGCCCCAGGATTTTCTGAAAGAAAAAGCAGTGGGGGGCAGGGGGGATGGTTTTCTGGATGATGAACTTCTGCATGAAGTCTGGATTTGTCTGTGGCTTTAGAAGGCATCTCAGCCAACCTCTTGCTGGGGGCCAGCACCCTTGCCCCTCGTGTCTGCCCCTGGGGCAGGGCTCCCTAGCCAGGGGGGCCATGGACCCCTTTGGGAATCAGAAGGTGGTACTCCCCCCGGAAACTGCGCAGACAGTCAGAACTGTGAATTCCCATTTCAGGAGGGCCACAGGCAGGAACCCCTGTTGTAGACCATAACGGGCAGAAGGCTTAAATGCTTGAATGCTTTGAAAGCGGAGCCTCACATTCCTCAGTGGTGTAGCCCTTACCTTTTTGGATCACTCCAGCTGCCCAAAAGTTCCTCTTTATATGGAGCCCAAAGCAGCATCCTCATAATTTACCACTCAGATCCCTGACGCGATGTAGTTGCTTCAAGTCCAGGTTCTGGAGTTGGACCTGAGCTCTGTCATTCACCCTCTCTGGGCCTTTACATCCTCATCTGTAAAATGGGGGTAATAATTCGACACCTCCCCCACCCCAAAGGATTGTTGTGATGATTAGAAGAAATAACATATGTTAGGCACTTAAAAAATAAACAAGGAGTTCCCTGGCGGTCGAGTGGTTAAGACTCCACGCTTCCACTGCAGGGGGCGCAGGTTTGCTCCCTGGTCAGGGAACTAAGATCCCACGGCCAAAAAATTAAAAAATAAATAATAAATAAATAAATAAAAAGCTTTAAAAAAATCATAACCACTCCACAGGTGGTAGCAGCTCCCATCACTGTCATTATTGTTGTTATTATTTACCTCCCTGCAATAACTATGAAAATACTAAGCCTAGTATTGGAACTTAGCTGTTCTCCATGTTTTATTTTTTTTTAATATGTTTTTTAAACATGAGATGAAATCTACTCCTCCCTCCATAAGGAAGCTCTTTATTTGAAGACTGCTCTCCCCAAACCTGCCTCATACAACTGTTGGGAGTGTAAATGAGAGTAATTAAGTGCTGCATGTGGCTGGGGGCAGCCAGTGGTAAGCGGTGATAGATACCGATGCCACGGACTCCCCATGACTGAAGCTCCTTCAGGCTCAGCATCCCTCAGTCCTTTTCTAGATGTGACGAGGTGTCTGGACCCACGCTGTCCACCATGGTAGCTGCTGGCCACACGTGACAGTTCATATTAAGATGAGTTACAGTGAAAGAGCACGACACATATTCAGTTCCTCCGCTGTCACTGCCACATTCCAAATGCTCAGTGGTCACGTGCAGCTCGCGGCTGCCACACTGGTCAGGCAGATAGAGAACGTGGCCATCATCACGGAAGGTTCTAGTGGACAGTGCTGCCCCCGTCCCTGCACTGGCCTGACCCTTCCCCCAAACATGGCCGCTGTTGCCCCAACAAGGGCACCCAAAGGACCTTGCCAGCCTGCTAGTTTGTGAGGCTTTTCACTGCTTTGGGGCAGCTGCTTTGCCTTCCGGTAAAATAACCTGGCAGACTGAAAACAGCACTCTCTTCTATATGCCCTCATCCTGGCCACCCAAGACCCAGCCCCTATGCCCGTAGAATATCACGTGTAGAATATCAGCTCGGGCTGGCTGGACTCACCGGTCCCCGAATCTGCCTGGGATGCTGCCCAGCGCCCCAGTTCCCTTGTGCTCCACCTTGCAGGCTGGGGGGGATCCCCGTCGGAGTGATCGCTGCAGAGACACGGACAGTGGAGTTGGCTGTGCCTGCAGACCCTGCCAACCTGGATTCCGAGGCCAAGGTTAGGGGCCAGGGAGCTGGGGCTGCTATTTTCGTGTTGTCCTGGGTTTTTTTTAATTGAAGTGTAGTTTACTTACATTATCATATTCCTTTCAGGTGTACAGCACAGTGATTCAGCATTTTTACAGATTATGCTCCATTAAAAGTTATTACAAGATAATGGCTATAGTTCCCTGTGCTATACAATAGATCCTCGTTGCTTATCTATTTTATACATTGCAGTTTGTATCTCTTAATCCCATACCCCTAATATGCCCCTCCCGCCTTCCCTTTCACCTTCGGTAACCACTAGTTTGCTTTCTATCTGTGAGCCTGTTTCTGTTTTGCATATGTGTTCATCTGTATTATTTTTTAGATTCTACATATAAGTGATATCCTGTGTTTGTCTTTCTCTGACTTATTTCACTAAGTATAATATTCTCTAAGTCCATCCACATTACTGCAAATGTCAGAATTTTATTCTTGTTAATGGTTGAATAGTATTCCATTGTGTATATATACCACATCTTCTTTATCCATTCATCTGTTGGTGGGCACTTGGGTTCCTTCCATGTCTTGGCTATTGTAAATAGCGCTGCTGTGAACATTGGGGTGCATGTATCTTTTCAAATTAGTGATTTTGTTTTCTTTGGATATATACCCAGGAGCAGAAGTGCCAGATTGTATGGTAGTTCTATTTTTAGCTTTTTGAGAAACCTCCTTACTGTTTTCCAGAGTAGCTGCACCAATTAACATTCCCACCAGCATTGTACGAGGGTTCCCTTTCGTCCGCATCCTCACCAACATTTGTTGTTGTAGACTTTTTGATGATAGCCATTCTGACAGGTGTGAGGTGACATCTCATGGTAGTTTTTCTGGGGCTGCTGTTTTGGCTGGCTCAGCTGACAAGAGTGGGTCCTAGGTGGTCACACGTCTGTCTTTCCAGCTCAGAGACCCAGGGGAGTCCTTGGCCCTGGGGGTCTTCAACACACTCTGTGGGATGCATAATGCTCTGCACTGTCTTCCTCAGAGGATGGCGGGTCCCTAGGAATCCCTCCCACCTCCAGCCCCCATCGCTGTTGCTATTTCTAGGGTGGGCCACACCGCATACTGGGAGGAGTTCAGAAGTCAGAGGGCAGGTCCTCGGACCCCACTCAGTGGCCTCTACTAGCTTGGTGCCTGTCTGTGGGCAACAGGAACCTCCCTGGGCTGCAGAGTGAGGGTCACATGTCTGAGGGTTACAGACGAGCTGTGGGCCTTCCCCATGAGCCCTGGCTCCGGCCTTGGTGCCAACTCAGGTCAGACTGCCTGTCCTCCGGGGCAAAGTGTGGGCGGCCGTCCCGTGTTCCGGGGCTGCCCTTGCACAGAGGAATCGGACCCAGGCCACTCTGTGTTCCAGATAATCCAGCAGGCAGGCCAGGTGTGGTTCCCAGACTCGGCCTACAAGACAGCCCAGGCCATCCAGGATTTCAACCGGGAGAAGTTGCCCCTCATGATCTTTGCCAACTGGAGGGGGTTCTCCGGTGGCATGAAAGGTAAAGTGGCCTTCCTTGTGGGTGCCCTGAAGCCTCGGGGTCAGCACTGAGGACAGCCCCCTCGGGGTCCCACCATCACTTTAGCTCAGCTCCCCCAACCCTGAGCCATTCAGGTAACGCCGTCCGTTTTACAGTTGAGGAACTGAGGGTGCCTGGTGTGACTTGCTAGAGGTCATGGTCACACCAGGAGTGGCAGGGACGGCCCCAGGAAGCTGCCCAGTGACCTGGGCTGTCACCTCCCCACTTGGTAAGATGGGGAGAAGGCGCCTGCCCTCCTCAGGGGGCTGCTGTGAGCATCAGTGACCTGACAGTCACACAAGTGCTTTTAAAGCCACCAAGCGCATTTCAAGATGCAGTGACAATCAGTGGGATGTTGAGGAAAGAGCCGGACGGGGGCCGGCAGACCTGGTCTGAATCCTTGCTGGGTGGGTGACTGCTCGAGCCGCAGTTTCCCTCCTCTATGAGGGGAGTAAGAATAGGACCAACTCAAGGGCCAAGGTGAGGACTCGCTGAGCCCATCACTGGCACGTGGTGTTTACTCTCAGTGTGATTATGGTGGATTTTGTTATGGTGCTGTTGTTACCATGTAGGGTGCCTGGTACTGGATGGGCACCTCTTGGTAGAGAATAAGGACCAACTGCCTGTGGACAGGAGGGAAGGGCCTGTGTTATTGTTGGGGAGGGTTCTGTTCTGGGAATAGTGGGACAGGCCAGGTGCATCTCGGAGTCAGAGCTGGAAGGAATCTTAGAAATCGTTCTGTGCCTCCTTTTCCAGGTGTGGACACTGAGGCCCAGGAAGGGAGGGGGACCCGTCCAAGGTCCCGTGGGCACTTAGGGAGCAATCTGGGCCAGTTCCTGCCTCTCGGCCCAGTGAGAGTCTTTCCGTAGCGCTGTACAGCCTCCCAGCTGACCACGCTCTCCCAGAACCCCCAGGACAGTGAAGACCGGGGCCTGCAGTCACCTCACCAGGCGGCTGCCTTGCCTTTCAGACATGTACGACCAGGTGCTGAAGTTTGGAGCCTACATCGTGGATGGCCTCCGGAAGTACAAACAACCTATCCTGATCTACATCCCACCCTGTGCGGAGCTCCGGGGAGGCTCCTGGGCGGTCATGGACACCTCCATCAACCCACTGTGCATAGAAATATACGCGGACAAAGAGAGCAGGTGGATGCGCCACCCCCAACCCACCTTAGCCTTTTCTTGTTCTCACTCCCAGTCCTTAGGCCCCATCACCTTTGAGCCACTGGCTTGAGGATCGCAGGGGTGTTCTGAGTTTCTGAAGGGACAGAGAGCCTCCAGTTTTACCAATCTGAAACTAGCATCCAGTGTGCAATTGGATTGTCTCAGTAGAATTAGTGGCTGGAGCCCAGAAGTGGTGGAGGAATTGTTGTCTCTTCTTTCATTACCTATACTCACCTGCTTCCCAAGGAAGTTTGCAGTCAAATTAAGAAAGACCCAAAGCATCTGAGCTACCTGGCAGCCAGGATGAAAAGGGAAATATGACCAGTCATCTAGTTCTTACTAGACTCTGAGTCTCTCCCAAAGCTCTCCTGTAGAGACTGGGTTTTTTTCAGTTTTATAACCCAGGGCCCAGTACAGTGCCTGACTCCTAGTGGGTGCTTGGGAAATACTGGCCAAACAAATGACTGAATGAATACTTGCATAAGAGGATACCACTTCTTCAGGGGAGAGAAACCTTCTTGGCACTTTTTTTTTTTTTTAAATCAGGAATTCATCCCAGGAACTCTTACAGAAAGGATAATGACAATAATACTTGCAACTCAGTGTTTGAGTGCCTTCAAAATGAAGACTATGCCAAATGCTGTGTAGACTCTAAAGGCTTCAAGAGTAGTTCTGCCCAAAGTATAGATAGGCACCTTCTTCCCATGTCTATTCCCTTATTCATTCCTTAATCCAATGAATATTTATTAGGTACCTCCTATGTCTCAGGCGGTGGGTTAGGCATTGTGATATGGTGCAAATGAGCCAAACTTGCCCTGCCTTCAGTGACCCTAGACCTTCATGGAAGGCTGCTGAGATCACCCTCCAGGAAGACTAAGGACGAGAACAGCCTTGAATGGGGTCATCATTAACTTTTCACTCTGGCCACCAGGAAGCTCAGAGCTACATATAGTATTGCTCAGGGTTTCCAAGCTATCAAAAGGAAAGGGGGCAGGGGGAGACTGAGGGGTGAGTGAGAGAGTTGGGAATGAGAGGGTCACTCATACCTTGGATCCCTCAGTGTGCCTTTGTGTGCTTTAAGGAGTTCAGAAACAGTGCCCTGGCCCTAGGAGAGCAGAGATTAGGAAGGCCAGAAAGGACTGTGGCTGAAGAGCTCGAGGCTTATGTTGTTCTGGAGAAAGTCATATGCTCTTGGAGCTGAAAGGGCCTTCAAGAGTTCAGAATAGTCCATTCCATTTTTTACTTTTTGGCCTCACCATGAGGCATGTGAGATCTTAGTTCCTCGACCAGGAATCAAACCTGCGCCCCCTGCAGTGGGAGCACGGAGTGCGAACCGCTGGACCGCCAGGGAAGTCCCAGAACACTTTATTTTAAAAGCTGGTTTAGTTCTTCATTCTATGGATGTAGAAGCAGATGACCAGAGAGGGGAAGTGACTTGCCCAGGGTCACACAGTGAGTCAATGAAAGAGCAGAGGACTGACACCAGATTTCCTGGCTGTCTTGCCTCCCCCTGCCGTGTCCTCTGGCTGTCGCTTGCTGGGGGACACCTCATACACCCCCCCCACCCCCGCTGCTGTTTTTTCAGAGCGAGTGTTCTGGAGCCAGAGGGAACAGTGGAGATTAAGTACCGGAAGAAAGATCTGGTAAAGACCATGAGAAGAATCGACCCAATTTACAGGGAGCTTGTGGAACAGCTAGGTGAGTGGGTCTGAAGTGAATCACTTCTCAGAGGTCAAGAGAGGCTCAGCCTGCTCATTGCTGGAGGTTTCTGGTATGTTAAAAATAGTGAAGACATACCAAAACACAGCAGCAAAAATTATGAGATATTTTAAATGTTCACATACAGTGTATCAACTCCTTTAACATTAAAACATACACACTATGCCTTAGTGAATGTATTTCTCGGCACACAGGATATAATAATTGAAGTATTTTGAGCCAATAAGAAACATTAGAATTTTGGTAGCAAAACTACCCTTTAGAATTTTTCCTTCAGACATATTTTTGTTTGCGTGACAGCTTTGTTTCACTTGTAACTTTAGGTGTAATTCTCTTTAAAAGTCCATGTTAGGTGTCAATGTCTTTATAACTGATCTGTGTCATCATAAATTCACAGGATTTATGATGATGGTGATGACGGGTGTATAATTTCTTTGATTTGGTGTCAGGGTAATGCTGATATCACAGGGAGAGTTGAGAAGTGTTTCCTCCTATTTTCTGAGTTTGAATTGGCACTATGTCTTTAAATCTTTGATAGCGGATTTCTAACTACAAAGTCAACTTCTTTATTATATATAGGAATGTTCAGTTTAATCTGTTTCCTCTTAGGTGAGCTTTCATAGTTTGTATATTTCAAGGAATTGGTCTGTTTCATCTAAATTATTGAATTGGCATAGACTTGTTTATAATATTCCCTTATTAGATTTTACCATATATATTAAAAATGGTAACTGATAGTGTCCTGTAAGCACAGCGGGCCTGATAAAAGGGGATACATTTGAAGTTGCGTGTTGAATGCTGTCTTGCAACGCTGGGTGCATTTTTGAGACTGCACGAGCGACTTGACTTCTGGGCATTATCAGAATTAAAGCTGAGGCCTGTCTTGCCCACCCTGGTTCTTGCCCTTGCCTGCAGGAATGTCTGAGCTCTCCGACAAGCACCGCAAGGAGCTGGAGGGCCAGCTGAAGGCCCGGGAGGACCTGCTACTGCCCATCTACCACCAGGTGGCGGTGCAGTTCGCCGACCTGCATGACAAGCCCAGCAGGATGTTGGAGAAGGGTGCCATCTCTGTAAGAGCCTGCAGCTCTAGGGTCGGCGCGAATGGCCCATTCTAAGGTCACCTGGTTTCCAACACACAGAGGATATGTGGGCTCAGGGCTTTGGGATGAGTCAAATGCCACACGTTAGAATCACCTGGGGAGCTTTAAAATAAAACAATCCTAGTGCCTAGGTGGCTCTCCAGACCAATTAAATCAGAATATGGGTGGTGGGAGTGGGGAGAAGCCAGGCATCAGTATTTTTTTCTTCAGATCCCCAAGAGATTCCAATAGGTAGCCAAGTTTGGGAACCACCAGTCTAACCTCTGTGTGTGTTTAGAACTGCTGGTCCAGATTTGGGAACCATTGTTCCCACCCTGCATTCACCCACCACTGACCATCACAACCCCGCTCTATTGCCCTGTCCCCACGAGGACATCCCCAGTCCTGCTCCCTCTGCGTCCCGTGCTCCTTCCTACCTCGCCTAAGCCCTCCGTACCTCTGGTGAGCCCGTGTTCTGTGTCTGGCGGTGGACGTGGGCACCAGGTTTGTTCCCCAGGAGAGGCAGCCTAGAGACCTGGCAGTGTCCTGCCTCTGCCACCTCCCCAAGCCTCAGTTTCCCGGCCTGTAAAATGGGAATGGTCCCAGAGCTTTCCCCAGCACAGGGCCAGGCCCCGGCAGCCTCCCGAGTCCCCTGCCCCACCGTTTCTGGGGGCTCAGGCCCGGGGCTCGTCCGCAGGACATCTTGGATTGGAAGACTGCCCGCACCTTCCTGTACTGGCGCCTGCGTCGCCTGCTGCTGGAGGACCAGGTCAAGCAAGAGGTCCTGAAGGCCTGCAGCGACCTCAGCCACGTGCACGTCCAGTCCATGCTGCGCCGCTGGTTCATGGAGATGGAGGGGGCTGTCAAGGTAGGCCTGGGGCAGAGATAGGTGGGCTGGCAGGCGGGGGCCAAGGGGGGCCCGAGGGGGAGCCCCGCCCGGCAGGGTGTCCCTCCCTGACGCAGCCTCTGTTCGCTCCCCAGGCCTACCTATGGGACAACAACCAGACGGCGGTGCAGTGGCTGGAGCAGCATTGGCAGGCGGGGGAGGGGCTGCGCTCCACCATCCGGGAGAACATAGAGTACTTGAAGCGAGACTCTGTCCTCAAGACCATCCGAGGGTGAGTGCCCGCCCCGCCTGCCCACCCACCTCTTGGACTTGTCAGCAAACGCAAAAGCCAGGACTCGTGTGACAGTGACCACAGCAGGAAGAGTGTTGGGAGCTCTGGGTGGTTGGCTGCCCTCCCCCAGGAATGGGAAGGGGCCCTGCACAGGGATCTGGGGCTGCCGTAGGGCCCATTGAACTCAGGGGCAGGAATGACCTCGCCCTTCTTTCCCCTCCCATGCAGCCTGGTTCAAGAAAACCCCGAGGTGGCCGTGGACTCCGTGGTGTACATATGCCAGCACATCAGCCCGGCCGAGCGGGCCCAGATCATTCACCTCCTGTCCACCATGGACAGCCCGGCCTCCACCTGACCCCGGTCCTGCCGGTCACTTGCAGGTCCACGGGCAAGAGAAACCACACTGATCTGCTGACTGCAGGCCCTCGCCTGCACCTTGGGAGTTTGCTTTTTAAAATTGCTGCAAGGCTGCTGACCCCCAAGTCACTCCTGTTTCAATAAAAGGCTCAGAAGTGGCCCCTTCCAAGCAGAAATCACCTCCTCTCCATTGTTGGGAAGTCTGTTTTTTGTCTCTTAAGACATTTTGCTGCGTCACTGAGTTGAATTGAACCCAAACACCCCAGTTTCCAGCCACTTTCCGGTGCCTGCTTTCTGGGATCCAGGTGTTCTTTTTAGGCTCATTTTATATCAGAGCATGGAATCTTTATTATTATTCTTACTCTGAGACCAGCTCATGATGTAAGCATCTCATAGCAGCATAACAAAGAAAGAAAAATAGAGACAAGGCAAGAGAAAACCTATTTTTGTAATGGTGCTTATTCGGATCCTGTTGAGTCACCCAGGGAAGGGTATGAATGATTTTTTATTAAGAGTGTAAAATGGTATTTTGTTCCCCACGTGGCCCCTAGTAGTGAATCACTAGCAACGTCCCATTACCAGGCTTAGTTCTCTCATTAGCAGAGAATTGCATAGCCGTAGGTTCAAGGGCATTGGGAGACTTCTTTTATGTGATTCACAGCCCTCTGCCTGCCCCTTCCCTCCGAGGAGGGGAGCACGAGCCCCCCCATGTCCTGGAGGGCGCATGAAGAGGCAGGCATCCTCCAGCCCAGGTTGGGAGGACAAAGAAGAGAAGGAAAGCCTTCTCCAAACTCTCAGCCCAGCTTGCTCACAGGTGTCGCCGCTGTGCTTGCCGTCACCTGCCTTGGAGGGCCCTTCGGGTCACCTTCACTCTTTCGCCTCTTGCCTCGATGTCTGTTGGTGGGATCTGGCCCTGACGGACAGAGCTGTTTATTCCTGAGGACTGGAGCGTGAGGACCACACTGATTCACTCTGGGAGGGCTTCGCACTGCATCCGCCAGTACCCAGCTCTGAAGGCCGCACAGCGTCAGGACCTGCGATCCTTCTGGCCCCATCCATCTGTCCCTGGGTGCCAGTGATGGGAGGGAGTTGGCCACCCTCCACTGCTGTGATGGGCACTTTGAGGACACCAAACATTTCACCTGTCCAACTTGGAGGCCGGCGAGGTTGCCCGGGGAAGCCCCTACAAGCTGGGGTGCTGGAGGATGTCCGAGGCCATCGGCCAATGACAGCTCTGGCCGATGAAGGTGGTGTGGGTGCCGTGAGGGCTGAGAGAAAGATAAATTAGCCGTTGTCGCATCCTGAGGCTGGAGGGGGGCAGGGAAGAGTCCATGCTGCTTTGAGAACTGAATGCTTTCTGTTGCGGGGAGGCCCTGCTGGTTTGGGAGGGATGATAAGTCGATGACTAGCTGCTACCCAGGAACAGTGGGTGGAGGAACCTGCCAGGAAATGTGTGGAATGAATAATTTTTTGAAGGAAGCACTTTGGCCTTGGCTTATTTGGACCAGAGAAAGCAGGCCGCCTCACTGGGGAATCACTGCCCATTCTCCGACAACCACTGAGATCTTGTGCAAGCCCCCATCTCAGGAGGACAAAGCTCTGATTTGACTTCCCCTCCCGAAGGCCACCGGGGGAACCACTTCATGCTTGCAGCTCAATTTCAAACATGGACACAAGCTGCTGTCTGCCGGCAGCTGAACAGACTTCCCTGATAGGGTCGACTTTTCTTCCCTCGAGAGACTTAGCACAGGCGCCTCCAGGGAAGGGAGAAAGGATCAGACCACTGAGTGTGCACAGAGGCCTGGGTGGGCAGCCCGGGTCTAAACTGAATGTTCAGGGTGACGGCCACTGGCTACCTCCAGTGCCCTGGCCTCGTCCCATGCAATCCCATGAGCTTTTGAGGTGGATGCTACAACTCTGTCTACTTTCTGTCTCTCTGAACTTAGCTATTCTAGGTACCTCATATAAGTAGAATCGTACAGTATTTGTCTTTTTGTGACCGGCTTATTTCATTTAGTATAATGTACTCAAGGTTCATTTGTGCTGTAGCCGGTGTCAGAGTTGCCTTCCTTTTTGAGGTTGAATAATAATTCCATCGTATATATAGATCACATTTTGTTTATCCATCATCCATCGATGGACACTTGGGCTGCTGTGAATAGTGCTGCTATGAACATGAATAGCAAATATCTGTTCGAGTCTCTACTTTCACTTTTCTTTTGGGTATATTCCCAGAGGGGAATTGCTGGGTCATATGGCAAATCTGTATTTAAGTGTTTGAGGAACAGTCACTGTTTTCCTTGGGGCTACACCATTTTACATTCCCACCATCACTGCTCGAGGGTTCTGATGTGTTCACATCCTCATTAACACATGTTGTTTTCTGTTTGTTGTTTTTTTATGGTAGCCATCCTATTGGGTGGAGCCTAGAAGCCATTTTAATTCAAAAGACACTGAACCTTTTTCCTTGCATCCCTCAGACATCTTGGGCGGGATGTACAGACCCCACCAGCGAGCCTTTAAATTCCCAATTCCTCTGCCTCTGCTTCCGTTGCCCACTCAGCTGCTCCTCCCCCAGTTGCCCTGCCTCCCTTCCTTCCGCCAATGAAGTTTCCCATGTTTCAGCTGCCTATTTAGTCCTTGCCCTGCTACCCCTGGACTCAGGGGACTGTGACTCTGGAGATGGAAGGTTCAGCATCTGTACCCAGAGGAAGAACGGCATCGGTTCAACCAGCATCCTCCAGAGGCACCACCTCATCTCCTGCTTCTGACCTTTTATCCTTCCCCTAACCTCCACCAGCTGCCCTTCAGGAGCAAACACTACACCAGGCAGTACGGTGCCGTGGAAGGGGCCAGGAGATCTGCAGACCCAGGGTTAAATCCCAGCGGCGTAACCTCAGAGTTTTGGCTCCTTTTTTATTTATTTATTTAATTAATTTATTTATTTTGCGGTATGCAGGCCTCTCACTGTTGTGGCCTCTCCCGCCGTGGAGCACAGGCTCCGGATGCGCAGGCTCAGCGGCCATGGCTCACTGGCCCAACAGCTCCGCGGCATGTGGGATCCTCCCGGACCGGGGCACGAACCCGCGTCCCCTGCATCGGCAGGCGGACTCCCAACCACTGTGTTGGCTCCTTTTTAAACCAGCAAGTAGACAGTGTCCACTGAGCCCTCTGAGACTGACGATTGACTGTGGGGAAGCAGAGTGTCATCGGAATCCCATCTCTACCCCTTGCTAATCACAGGTAAGCTACTCGGCCTCTCTGAGCCTCCATTTCCTCTTCTGTAAAATGGGAGTGTGTTTGTTTTCTACAGCTGCTGTAACAATTAGCACAAACTCAGTGGCTTAAAAACAACACAAATTTATTCTCTTACAGTTCTGGAGGTCAGGAGTCCGAAATAGGTCTCGCTGGGCTAAAATCAGGGTGCTGGCAAGGCTGCAGTCCTTCTAGAAGCCCTAAGGGAGAATCTGTTTTCTTGCCTTTTGACGCTTCTAGAGGCCTCGTTCCATCTTCAGAGCTTGACATTGACTTCCCTCTTCTGCTTTGAGCCTGTGATTACATTGGGCCCACCTGGATAATCCAGGATGCTCTCCCAGCTTAAGGGTAGCTGATGAGCAACATTAATTCCATCTGCTACCTTAATTCCCTTTGCCATGTAGCATAAAGTCACAGGTGCTGGGGATCAGGATGTGGCTGCCTTTGGGGGCCATTATTCCGCCCACCACAGGGGGTGACAGCTTTACACCATGGGGAGTAGGAGGGAAAAATAAGATACACTGTGTCATAGTGCACATTGTAGCATGGAGTAAGCCCCCTCTGCTCTTAAGCCAGTGTTATTTGTCTTTTTGTTGTTAGACTGTGGGTGATTTCTCGTGGAGGGGGAAGAAAAGCTGCATGATCATGATCTGAGACTCAGTTTTCTCATCTGGGAAATGGGACCATCCCACTGGCTGAGTGTCTGGTTGTGCTGTTTCAGGGAGATGCTGCCGGAGCATCGTTTGACTCCACGATGCACACGGCAGGCCCTCAAAGGGTGGCAATGAGTATGTTTCTCCCATTAGTTGGCCAACTGCAGAGAAACCCTCAACTAAGCCTCATTCCTCCGTCTCTCCTCTATGCTTTCTTCTGGCGTCAGTGTGGTCCCTGCACAGGTGGGGTTCTGGCTGTGACTGGGGCTCTTGCCCAGAGCCCGTGACTCTGTGGCCTTGGCATTTTTGCCCTGACTCTGTACATACCTGGCCCCATTTGCCTGTGGTAAGGAATGGATGTGACTCAAGAAAGGACTCCCCAGCCCTCTCCACGTGGTGATCCAGCCACTCAGGCTCCATCCTCCCAGCTTAGCACCCCAGGAGGAGGGCACCCCTCTGTCTCAGAGCTTCTACAAATCCCCCAGGTGATGCTTATTGGCTGTGACCAATATGGCCTGAGTCACTTGCCCCCCAGTCGGTCACCAGGGATGCCCGGGGGTTGTGATGCTCTTATTGGTCAGGCCTGAGTCACAGGGCCACCCTGGAGCCAAGCTGAGGAAGAGGGGTGCTGGGGAGAGAAAGGCAGCCCAGGGCTGCTGCAGGCACCCCCTCCCTGCGGCCTGCCTGTTCTCCACTGAGGTGGGGCCCCATTCAGCACTTCCCAATACCACCCACAGCCCCATCATCCCCTACCTTCCCTACTTGCTAATCGTTGCATATGTGTGAATCTGGTCTCCCCAGTGAGGCTGCAAGCCCCTTCCTGGGTGGGCTTAAGAGTTCAACCAACTCCTAATTAATATGCCCTTTTGCTGTTACCTTGGGCGGCAAGTCACCTCCGTTAATCCTGAGCCTCAGTTTCTCCGTCTGCAAAATGGGTGTAATAACTAGTAAGACACGCCTCTTAGGGTTGTAGCGAGGATGGAATGAGCTAATTTACAGCAGTGACTGGCGCAGGGCCTGGTGCTGAAAAGGGTGCCCCCTCCTCCCACCTTGGTGCCTTCTCTGACCCCAGGCGGGCACCAAAAGCCAGCTCTGGGGAGTGCCGCTGAGCTCGGGCTCTGGACCTGGCACACACGGACTCAGTCCTGCCTCTTCGCTGGACCCCAAGTCCTACCCACCCTCTCTGAGCCTCGCCTTCTGAACAGTAAGCGGGGTTCACATCACTGCCTGAGCGTATGCCCATCCAGAGCCTGGCACCATGGGATGGTGACCGGCGGCCAGGCTAATTTTACTGATAACAACGAAGTCCTCCCAGTGTCTGGCACGATGGGAACCTGGCATCAGAAGACCTGGGTTCAGTGTTCCCTCTCTGGGCCTCGGTTTTCCCATCTGTGAGGGGGGTGTCTCCGCTGTGAGGGGCGAGGGGCGCTGTTGTCCTTTACCCCTCCCTCCCCCATCAACCCCCCCCCCCCACCCAAGCCACAGAGCTGCGTTCAGCCTTTATTGACAGAAGACGGTTCTCCACCACAATGGTACACAGTCCTGGCATCACCCGAACACGCGTCTTCCTTAATGACTCAGACATCTTATCGGCGGGGGGCGGGTCATGTCACACAAAGCAGCAGAGCAGTGCCAGTCAGACGGGCAGCACTGAGCTGTGTGTAACGATGGTGATGCTTGGTGGAAAGTTCCAGAATTAGGAAGAAGTTAGAGATGGTCCTTTGAGACAGGCCTGAACACCAAGCCTCCCAGGTGGCTGTGGATTATTCAGAAAATTCTGGCTCTAGGGTTCAGGAACTCCCAGATGTAGGAATCCAACATCCAGTTGGTCAGGACAGTGGTGTAAGCTGCTGCCGTAGGCCAATCCCTGGTTACCTCCTCTTGTCCCAGCCCACTCACCTGGGTCCCCTCTAACCCGACTGTCTGCAGAACCTGCCACTTGGAAAGTCAGTAACTGGCAACAAGAGGGGGGAAAGAAACAAAAAAGGTCACGGGGCAGTGAGACAGGCCAAAAAGTGCCCATAAATACTCTGCATTGCGGCTTCGACAGCCCCACTCGCTACGTGGGTCAAATTTTACCTGGTTCACAGTTTACTTTCTTTCCATCAGGGGTGTCTTCAATTCCAGTACAAAAAGCCCCCTACCATTCCTCCCATTCCCATCCTGACTTGAAGCCCCCAGCGCTCAAAACTAGGTTGTCTCTCTTTTGAGGTACACGTGGCAAGAGATTCGAATCATGACTGAACGGTTAGAAAAATATCTGGTCTCTAATTTTTAAAAATAGGATGTTTCACAGTATCAAAAGTGCTTGCTTGTTCTAAAAAGCAGCCCAAGGCTGCAAAGAGCTTAAGAGCCAGTTGGAGACATGGTGTGCGGGTAACTTAGGAGTTAGGATCGCTGGGCTGCAGGGAGGGACCATAGAGTCTTGTGCCAGGAGCCACGGGCTGAGTTTGACGAAGTGGCCTGGACATGCTCCAATAAATATAAATAAATGTTTGCAGGGTCACAGTGCCCGGCATGGCCCAGGGATTCGCTCTGTGAAACCCTAACGGACTAAGGGAGAAGGGAGCCCGGAGGCCCGCGGGGCAGGTGCCTGGTTCAGAGTTCAAGTTGCTCCAGTCCAAGGGAAGTTGTACGGTCTGCCAGCCCCGCTCCCAGCCTCAGGGCCTGTCCGCCGGAGGCTAAGGCAGGTGTTTCATCCTAGGAGAATAATAAATTAAAGGCCTTCCCCCTGGGGTGTTTGCGTGGCACACCAATGCGTCCCAAAGCGGGCTGCAGGTTGTTTGGGAGCCAGACTGGGGGAGCAGTCTAGAGAGACCTTGTACTCAGCTCGGCTAGGCCTCGCATCTCAAGCCTCGGAGGAGCATCGAGAGTGGGGGAGGCGGGGATGCTTGTCCGCTCTCCTCTGTCCTCCCGACTTGGGGAGGCCCCAGAAACTCCCCGCAGAGGCCAGGGAGATCAACTACTGCCCTGTCGGCCAGCAGCCCCAGCGACCGTTCAGAGGCCTGTGGGAGGGTGAGGGGCCTTTCTTGCAGGAACACCCGGCTCGGTGAGCATCCTTCCTGGGCCCAGGTTCTGGGGCAGGCGAGGCCGTGGGCTCAAAGCAGGGCTATAGGCTTGTTCCCTGGGGCTCCCGTGTACTGAGAGGAGGAGGTGACGGATGGCGTGGCCGCACTGTCCGGGGTCGAGTAGGTGCTGTAGAGACCGGTCACCTGCAGGTCCGGGAAGGACTGGTCACTGCCGCCGGAGACAGGGGTCAGGCCCAAGGCCCCCAGCTCACAGCCCAGTGGGGAGTCTCCAAAGGCGCCCAGTGTGTCCAGACTGAAGCCCTCATCCTTGATTTCCTCCCAGAGGTTCCCTTTCAAAGACAAGAGCGTTCATGTCAATCGGACCCGAGTTCGAAGCCCGTCTTAGGGCTGAGGCAGAGACCACCTGTGCTGTTTAAAGTCACGCGTCACAGGAGAGCATGGAGGAGCCAGCGTCCCCGGCCCTTCCCTCTCCACTGGGCGTCCTTGGGAACATCACTACCATCTCAGAGCCTTGGGCTCCTCGGGAGGGAATGAGATGATCAGAGAACCCACCGCCTAGGATTGAGAGGCTGAAACTAGGCGATGAGTGGGAAACGCTCGGCCCTCGTTAAGTGGTACCATCATGGTCAAAGCCAGGGGACAAAACCATGATTTCCCCAGCACGTTTTAACTGCACAATAATCCAGGCGGAGAAGCAGGGCAGTTCAAACATACCCGTTCCACAGCTGTAACTGACTAACTTGCTAACTAACTAACCTGATACCTTGTCCATTTCCCTCACTAGACACGCAACTCGAGGGCAGAGGATTTCTCGGCCGGTGGCTGGCACACAGTAGGCGCACCAGTGTTAGCGAATGGATGACTTATGAGCCATCACTGAAGCCTGAACTCCCCTTGCTCATTCATTCATTCGTTCCCCCTGTATTGAGGATGACCGTGTGGGTCAGAGTGTGACCTGGCACGAGGCTGGCACATGCAGGTTGAAGCAGATACTGGTTGAAAGTTTGGGGTCAGAGAGGCCCGGGTTGAAATCCCAGCTCTGCCACTTACTAGCCTGGCGACCTCAGGCCAGTGACTTCACTTCTCTTGGCCTCAGTTTCCTCATCGGCAGAATGGGAATATGAAATGGCAGTGGCCTCCCAGGACTGTTGCAGGATGATGCCTCTGAAGTGCTTGGCACAAGGCCTGTTATACTGCAAGTGCTAACTAAATGCTTGCTGTAATTTGCTAGGATTAGGTGGTTGGGAAGTGTTTTCCAAAGGGACGCGCTATGGGTTAAATGCAGACCGCCCCCCTTTCCCTTCCCTCCCTGACCTTTTGGGCTGCCCCTCCCCCAGCCTGCCCCTCCCCGCTCTGTTCCCCTCCCCCCCTCCCTCCAGCCTCACCCTGCAGAGCGAAGTCCATGATGCTGGGGTCCAGGGCGTCCACCTCGGTGTTCATGTCGGTGCTGATGCTGATGAAGTCCACAGGTGCCCTTCCCACGGTGGGCTGGGGGAGGGGGCTGGGGCTCAGGTCCGGCAAGGCATGCAGGGGTGGGGTCTGGGCCGGGGCAGGAGAGTCTGGGGTGAGATGTGCCTGGGGCTGGACCTGGTGGTGCAGGGGAACCGACTGCAGGGACAGGGTCATCAGTGGCTGGGGTGGGAGCTGGGAGACGGCCAGGCAGCTGTGGGCCATGGCCACCGTGGTGGCATGGGTCAGCACGGGGGCCTCAGGCTCCCCTGGCTTGCCAGGGCGTCGGCAGCTTTCTGGCCTGTCCGAGATCAGCTTGTCCAGCTCCTCTGCAGGCAAGTGGGAGAGGTCACTCATCAGAAGCCACCCTACAGTTTCTGGGTCCCAGCCCAGGCCTGGATTCAAATCCCAGTGATTTTAGCAAAAGCCTCCTGGACTCTCTGGGCCTCACTCAGCCTCTTCATCTATGAGATGGCATCACACACGGTGCACAGGGTTGTGAAAGTGGAATGAAATCACAGATTACATAGGGACTTTGAGGAATGAGAGGATAACATGGGCTCCTCCCATGGGGACAGTGTTTTACAGGACAATCCTATAACTCTAGGACTTCACTTAAACCTCATCACAGCCCTACAAGAGGGAGGTAAGGCAGAGATTACAAATCCCACGAGATTGGGACAAAATTTATTAACATACAAGGGGTCCTAGCCACTCCCTCCTGCTAAAGAGACATGAAGCGTTGCTGTGGATTGAAACTTGGATCCTCCTTAATGCTCTTGGATAGAACAAGACGCAAATTACTCTTGAATTATTTTTGGTTGTTGGCTTGTATCTCATTGACTACAACACAGTTTTGAGACTGGATCACTAGGGTCCCAGGATCTATTTGGGTTGCACCCATTTTAGAAACGAGGACACTTGGAATTTAGAAGGTGAAATGGCCTGCCCTAGCTCTCACACCAAATATGTGTCAGGACGGGCCCTGGATCTCGAACCAAACCCCGGAGCTCTCAGCTCAGGGCCTACTGGATCCTGCTATGGCCTTTCTCCCCATCTTACTGAATTGTTCATCTCTGAGCTAGACTGCTATCCCCCTTGATACTCAAACCTCAAACACGATGACATTCACAGGGCCAGGCCAAATATTCCTGAGGCTGGGTGGCATTAGCCTCC
>NW_006773295.1:1690930-1713367 GCF_000442215.2 Lipotes vexillifer | reverse complement strand
CATTAGCCTCCCATGTCGCTCTTTCCGTTCATATGTCACTTGTATGTCCCCAGCTTCCATCTTTCTTTTCTAATCTACAATATTTCTTTTCTAATCTAAAAGTAACTCACAAACAGGGTAGATTTGGAAAATAGAGAACCGTGAATATAAAAATTATCAGTGGTCTCTCCACTCACAGTAAAGATTTTGGTATATTTCTTCCAGTCCGTGTGTGTGTGTGTGTGTATACATGTGTATCTATAGATATATACATATGTGTGTGTATGTATATATGTGTATACACACACACACACAAATGGGTGTGGATATATACGCATTTTAGAATGTGACCATGCTGTGTATATTGATTCATAACCTGCCTCTTTTCACTTATTGTATTGGGAGCATTTCTTTATATTCCCAAAATATTTTTATCTCTGATACTTGCATGGTATAACATTATTATCTATTTAAATCATCCCCTATTGCAGGATGTCTAGATTGCTTTCAATTTTTTACTATCAGAAATCACTTCATGATGGATAACTTTGTTCATAAACCTTTTGATCAAATCTTTGATTTCTTCAGCATAAACTGCCAGAGTAGAATAAATGGACCAAATTGGAGGACCAAGTTTGCAAGCTTTCGCTACATTACTTTGCCCTGGAAAAGTTTCAAAGCTTACGTTCCCACCAATTGTACATGATGATGCTGATTTCCCCACATCCTAGCCCACACTGGGTGTTATTGTTTTATTACTTTGGGAATCTGTACTGATGTGGTAAGAAAGGTAAGGAAGCCATGCTTTCCCATGGTGGTTTCGTTCGACATGTCTGTGGGAGAAAGTGGGGTTGTTAGCGAGATTCTACAGCTTTTCATGTTTCTGACCAGACCCTTCAATGGACCAGCCACCACGTAGGGATGGAGAGGAGACGTGTATTGAGGGGAAGGGAGGGGGGACAGTCACCAGGCGCCCATGTCCCCGTCATGGTGACTGGGCTCGTTGTGGGATGGGCAGGATGCCGGGCGTGTGTGTGTGTGTGTGTGTGTGTGTGTGTGTGCGTGCGTGCGTGCGTGTGGAGGCGGGGCACCCGGGCCTCACCGGGGTTGGCCATGCTCCGGCGGATGGGTGTGCGTGCGTGCGTGTGGAGGCGGGGCACCCGGGCCTCACCGGGGTTGGCCATGCTCCGGCGGATGGGTGTGCGTGCGTGCGTGTGGAGGCGGGGCACCCGGGCCTCACCGGGGTTGGCCATGCTCCGGCGGATGGGTGTGCGTGCGTGCGTGTGGAGGCGGGGCACCCGGGCCTCACCGGGGTTGGCCATGCTCCGGCGGATGGCGGCCAGGTCCTTCCTCTTCCACTTGTTCATCTCCTCCTCCATCTTGTCGATGCGGGCCAGGTTCAGGGCCCATAGGCAGCCCTTCCGCGAGGAGCCGCTCATCTTGTTCTCCACCTTCTCAAAGCACTTGTTCAGGGACAGGTTGTGTCGCACTGAGTTCTTCCAGCCGTCGGGAGCCGTCTGTGGGGAGAAGTGGGCCCGTGGGAGACCCCTGCAGGGACGCCCCTCTGAACCCTCTCTCTCCTTGGGGATCTCAGACTCAGGGCTAGAGGGGCAGGGGGACGATGTCAGTGTCCAGTGCTCAACCTCGAGTCGGGAAGACAAGAGAGAGCGGGGGGCAAACTGGCAAACGGGAGGGTCCATGACCCGATTGTACATGGGTCAGCTGCACTGTAGCTCTGGGCAGTGGTTAAGACATGAGGACAAGGCCCAGGGCTGCCAGATTTCCCGCTCTTTCTCTCCCACTCAGGAAGCAAGCAAGATGATGCTAATATGTGGATAACTGGTCAAGTGCATTAAATGCCAATCATTTTTATAAATGCTCATACTTTATTGTTAGGTAACCAGATATTACAATGCACCTCATACCCTATTCATTTTATTCTCTGTCTCTCTCTTACTAATGGTCAACCAGGTGCCAGGAGCTGCCAGTGCCTTTACATGCAGACCCTTACTAACCTTGCCAGCTGGGTATCATTCTCCCCATCTTACAGAGGGGGAAACTGAGGCTCAGAGAGGCAAAGGTTCTCACCAAGTCTATGTTTATCATCATTACGTTTTACTGAGTCTGTGCTGAATAACTAGGTTGGCCCATTACGCTTTGCCCCTTGGGATGCCTGGTGAACTCCTCTTCATCCGTCAGAGCCCAGCTCAAATGCCCCCTTCTCTTTTGGGATTTCTTGGCCCATGTCTGTGTGAGTGCACATTGCAGGTGTCTATGGACATAACTAGGGGACTAAAAGGGTGGTCCCGTTTGGCCCGGGGCCAATCCTGGGTTCTGGCAGTGCCAGGGAGAGGCCAGAGCTACTCCAACATCCCTATCCTGGCTGGGCCCCTCACCTTGAAGTAGGGGAAGTGCTCCTTCATGAAGCTGTAGATCTCGCTCACAGGCAGGCTGCCTGTCTTGCTGTTCTTCAGGGCCATGGCGATCAGACAGCTGGAGGCAAGATGTGGGGCAGGCCAGGCATGAAGTCATCTCAGGCTGACAGCCTAAGCCTCCTCTGCCAGGAAGCTGGCCCTGCTTAACCCTACTGGTAGCAGCCCCTACACATAGTGTTAGCTCTTGATACCTTTTCCTGGCCCTATGTCTTTCCCACCCCCTGACCTTGACCCTGAGCTCAGCCATTGGTACCGATTTGAGAAACCTTGTCTTTTCTTCCTCCTTTCTATCCATTTCCCATAACTAATGGGCCTTTAGACTTTCCCTAGGCTGCTTACCCCGCTCCCCAAAATCTTGTGAGGTGCATAATACTATTATCTGATGACTTTTTACATCAGAGGGAACTGAAGCTCAGAGAGGCCAAGCCACTTCCCCAAGACCACACAGCTTGTGAGTGACAGAGTGGAGTGCTGGGCTCTGTGTCTGCGGTGGGTTCTCAACCCTGGGGGTTGACTGACCACATGACGGTCCTTCCTAAGAACGGGTCCCACCTGGGGGTTCCCCACTCCCCGAAACCTCCCCCTTGGAAGCCTGGGCCACCACACCCAGCTGTCTGAGGTGCCCTCAAGGCAGCCCTCACCCCTCTCCTCCCTGAGGTCCCCACAGTCCCAGCCCCCCTGGACCTCACCTGTATGAATAGATGGGCTTGGGGTAGTGTTTGGGGTGCAGTTCCTGAGATGAATGCACAGCCATGCGGGGCTGGGGGTAGGGAGGCCGTGCCCCAAACGGGGAACCATACAGGCCCACAGGAGCGCACTTCCCACAGGTGGGGACGGGGAAGAGTGGCAGAGAGAGAGATGGTGAGAGAGAGTATCAGTCACTCATGATGACCCCGCCCCACCCCATCTCAGAGCCAGATTCAGGGTTTATAACCCCAGCAGACCGTCTTGTCTCCGCCCACCGCAGGGTTTTCGGGAGAGCTGAGTGAACAACCCCATGACATAGTGAAGCATGTTATTCCCATGTTCCAGGTAGGTAAACTGAGGCTCAGAACAGTCCCTCGCCAGTCCAAGTCAGGAGTGTCTGCCTCTGAGTCCAGGGCCCCTCCAAGCCCCTGGTACCTGCTGGACGCCCGGGGGTAGCGGGAACTGTGGTTGGGAGGTGGGAGAGTACAGCTGTGGTGGGTCCTGCAGGTTGGATGTGGGCTGGCCCCCCACAGGGAACTGGTTCATTTGCTGGGGCCGGGAGAAGAGACAGAGGGTCAAGGGGGACTCCAGCCCTGTTGGACACCCCCCTCCCTTCCTGACCCCTGTGGTGGCACTTACGCTGGCTCCATGGTTGGTCAGGTGACCCAGACCCAGCATGCCTTGGGGGGCCATGCCAGCTGGGCCATGGAGCAGGGCACCTGGGGAGGCTCCCACATGCAGGTCAGCTGCCCCGGCCAAGGCACCTGGATGAAGGAAGCACAGAGATGCCCAGGCTGGGGGAATGGTGGCTGCGGGCAGGGACAGCCCAGTCCCTGGGCACCTCCAGAGAATGGAGCCATCCCCCACCCTTGGGGCCCAGCATATAGTAGGTACTTGACAGATTACTTCTCTGGGTATAGTGGTAGAGAGTGGGTTCCTACCAGCTGCAGGCCCCTATCTGCTCTTCTGCCAAGCATTAGCTCAGGGATAGCAGGTGTACCCCCTTCTCCTGTGCTGGGCCTGTGACAGACATTGCATCTATCACAGAGTCTCACTGCACCAGCCTGATTTTAGGTAGCCACCTCCAATCAAGCAAAGCTGATGTACAAGATGATCCTGCCTTGGGGCCTTCAGCTCTCCTCTGAGTTCTGGCTGCCACCTGGGCTCATCCTTTGTGCTTTGGTCTGTCTGCCTTGTCCTTCTGTCTGACCAGATCCTTAGCTCCCTGAGAGCCAGGACCTTATTTTATGTGACTCAGTGCTCCAAACACCTGGCATAGTGACAGGCACGCAGGAGGTGTGCAGTGATGGAAGGGGCTTTCTTATTTCACAGTTTACATCTACGGAACACCTACTGTGTGAAAGGTACTTTCTGCATCGAGTCCTCACAACACCCCATGCGGGCAGATGAGGAAGGAGGTTCAGAGGGGAAGGCACCCGCCCAAGGTCACACAGCTGTCCCCTTGGGGTTCTAGATCAGGGATTGACAAACTATTGGCCACTAGGCCAAATTGGCCCACAGCATTTTTTTTTTAAATTAATTAATTTATTTCTGGCTGTGTTGGGTCTTCGTTGCTGTGCATGGGCTTTCTCTAGCTGTGGCGAGCGGGGACTACTCTTCGTTGTGGTGCACGGGCTTCTCATTGTGGTGGCTTCTCTTGTTGCGGAGCATGGGCTCTAGGCACACGGACTTCAGTAGTTGTGGCACGCAGGCTCCGTAGTTGTGGCTCATGGGCTCTAGAGCACAGGCTCAGTAGTTGTGGCGCATGGGCTTAGTTGCTCCGCGGCATGTGGGATCTTCCTGGACCAGGGCTCGAACCAGTGTCCCTTGCATTGGCAGGCGGCTTCTTAACCACTGCGCCACCAGGGAAGCCCCACAGCATGTTTTTTTATATAAAGTTTTATTGGCACACTACACCCATTCACTTACATATTGTGTATGGCTGGTTTTGCACATCAGTGACAAAGTTGGAAAGTTTCAACAGAGACCATCTGGGTTACAGGGTCTAAAATATTTACTGGCCCTTTGTAGAAAGTTTGCTGACCCCTGCTACTTGGCCAAGAACAATTTGTCCAATGAAAG
The DNA here is from genome assembly GCF_000442215.2 of Lipotes vexillifer. Taxonomy (NCBI): domain Eukaryota; kingdom Metazoa; phylum Chordata; class Mammalia; order Artiodactyla; family Lipotidae; genus Lipotes; species Lipotes vexillifer. The sequence continues at coordinate 1,708,184 of NW_006773295.1, read as the reverse complement.
ACATACTCCTGGGGACTTCCCTGGCAGTCCAGTGGTTAGGACTGTGCCTCCACTGCAGGGGGAGTGGGTTCGATCCCTGGTCGGGGAACTAAGATTCCCACATGCCACACGCAGCACAGAGAAAGGAAGGAAGGAAGGAAAGGAAGAAAGAAAGAAAGACTGACTCCTAGGCATTAATTTTTCAACTACGGGTACTTTTAATGTACTGTGGTGATTTATTTTTTCTGGCTTAAAATTACCACGGCATATTTATTTTTAAATACCAAAAGCCTCTCTCTGGTCCATTTTTTGAGTTTCTTTTGATCACTGACAGGCATTCAATTCAGATGTAACAACTTGGTCTGCTGGAGAGAAAATTACACTTATCTAAAAATCTGATTCCCTTAATTTTAGCACAGAAATAAAGAAGTCTGTGAGAACAATATATTCCTGCTTGTAGCATCTGTATTTTATTTTCAGAATATAGATTTATAAAATATAGGAACTTGAGAACCACTCATAAGAGGACAGAAGCAAACCCAGTGTTTGTATAGTTAATCCTCCGTCTTGGGGAAGGAAGGCTGCCTAGTGCATGCACTGCAGTGATTGTTTTTGTTGACTGTTTTTCTTTGACACTTTCTGTGTCTCTAAACATTTAATCCACTTGCTTTGACTGCAACTAGCTGCCATTTACTGAGCACCTACTGTGTGCCAGGTCCTGAGCTCAGCACTTTCTTCGAAGAAGTCAAAGTACTTAAAAAAAAATTTTTTTTATAATCATTTTTTAAAATCGCAGCGTAGGGACTTCCCTGATGGCACAGTCTGCGCTCCCAATGCAGGGGTCCCATGTTCGATCCCTGGTCAGGGAACTAGATCCCACATGCATGCCGCAACTAAGAGCTCACGGGCCACAACTAAGGAGCCCGCCTGCCACCACTAAGACCCAGTGCAACCAAAAAAAAAAAAAAAAAATTGCAGCGTAGTTAATTTACAATGTTGTGTTACTTTCAGGTGTACAGCAAAGCGATTCATATATATATGTTCTTTTTCATATTCTTTTCCCTTATAGGTTATACAAAATATTGAGTATAGCTCCCTGTGCTATACAGTAGGTCCTTGTTGCTTATTTTATATATAATCAATGATAGTGTGTATATGTTAATCCCAAACTCCTAATTTATCTCTCCTCCCCTCCTTTACCTTTACTTTTTAGAGGTAAATGAAATCAACTTTTGTAAAGGGTCAGACAGCAAATATTTTAGGTTTTGCCAGCCATGTGATCTGTCTTCTTTGTTTTTTAATAACCCTTGAAAAATGCAAAAGCATTCTTAACACAAAGGCCACAGGCCACAGGCTGCATTTGGTTCCGGAGACCATTGTTTGCTGACTGCTCTAGGTGTTCAAGGTGTACAGGGGTAAGGGAAGGTCTGTCTTTATTTGTTGCTGAAAACTTAGCTCACACAGAGCCTGGCACACGGTGATGAACATATGAACAAACCACATACCCCTGGGGAAGGTAGAGTTAGTCCCATTTTACAGAGGCCCAGGGAGAGAGAGGGTGACCTGGCCACGGCCACACAGTGGTGGATGGCAGTGTTGGGCATCGCCTCTCCCCCGCCACCCCACCTCGCCCCCGCGCCTACCTGGGTGCGCGTGTGGCGCACTGGGGCCACCCAGGTCCACACGGCCACTCGTCACCTGCTGCAGCCTCGGCACGTCCACGGCCGTGAGCCACGACAGTGATTGCAGGTCCCCGGGAAGGTCATCATCGCTGGTGGCGGCCAGGAGCCTGCGGGGAGGGGCAGGAGCTCGGGCAGGGGCGGGGAGCTCAGGCCAGCTCTTGGGGGGCTCGCCTACCTCTGGAATCACCCCCTTTAGCCTCTCACCTCCCCCAAGCCACCCTAATCCTCCAATCTGCCCACTCCCAGAGATCCCCCTTTGGCAGCCAGATCGCACACCCTCAAATCTTCCCTTCCTTTATTCACTTAACACGTCTTACTCAGTCCCTACCCCCAAGTAATAACCACTAATGTCTGTTGAGCACTTACTATGTGCCAGGTACTGAATCAAGTCCTTCACAGGTATTAACCCACGGAACACCCCAGTCACCCGATGAGGCAGGTGTAATTATTCTCATTTCACAGATGGGGAAACTGAGGCTCAGGGCACTGGGTCACTTGCCCAAGGCCACACGGAACAGGAACGGGTGGGGCTGGTAGCCCAGCCTGAACTCTTCACCGTGACCCCAGGCAGCCCCTGGAGGTTCCAGTTAGGACCCACACGCACCAACCCTCAACTGATTCACAAGCAAAAGCATAGCTTTCTATAGAAAGAAAAAGTCTGCCCATCGAGGACAACAGGCAGGTACCCCAATTTGGGGTAACCATGGCTCCCCGGTGCCCTTGAAGTCATGCTTGCCCCACAGCTCCAGGGCCCTGGGCCTCACAGCAGCATCCTGCCCATGTTATAATGAGAGGGATGCAGCCTGTGGTTTTCTCATGCACGTGACCGTGGACCCAGCTGGGGCATCAGCCTCCACCCCCTCCTGCCATCTGCGTGGCTGCCTCAAGCCTGTGCTCTCTCCTTCCCTCACTCTGTCTCTCTTCCCCCCTCCTTCCCATCTCTCCTGCTCTCTCCTTCCTTGTGTTTTAGGGCCACAATTAGCGTTGCCATGGCACCCGCTGCTCGGTTGTAGCTGGGCCTGGGCCCTCAGCCCACCAAGCTGGCATCAGGTGACCACCCGGCTGCCCCGGTGATTGGCTGCCTCGTAGGAAAACAGGGCCTGGAAATGATTTGAAAACTCGGCTGGTCCGTGTCCGTAGCAGCAGTTGGCCCGGCTGCTGTCCCCTGGCGGCCCATTGTGTGACAAACGACTGTTGCCCCCATGGCACGTGGCTCCCATTGTACTGGGGTCTCCCTGCGATTGTTTTTACAGCCCCCCCGGCTGCCGCCCATTTGACCCACTCATAACTCATTTGGACAAGTGACAGCCACAGGCCAGGCCTGGGCGATGCCATCTGTCCCGTCAGGCCCGTGGAGACCATGGGGTGAGGCTGAGGGGCAGGGCTTGAGGTGCCGCCCACTGTCGCTGTCGGGGGAGCCTGGCCAGCCCCCACCCAGGCCCCTCCTCACCCCACGGCCAGCCGACCTCCCAGCATCTGGTGGTATGAGCTCCACTCCCACTCAGTAACCTGCTGTGGCTCCCCAGTGTCCTTGCTGCTCTACCTGGCGCTGGGGCCTCAGGGAGGAGTGGAAATGAGGCCCTGGTGGCAGGTTTCTCAAGAGGGGGGCCCATCAGAGCCCCCTGAATGGTGGGGGTGTTGTAAACACACCAGGTTCCTGGGCATCACCACGGAGCAGGATCTCTGGCGGCAGGGTGAATCTGTTAGATTATGTGTTGGTTAAGAGCTTGGACTCTAGGCTCTAATCCTGAACTTCACTTACCTGTGTGCCCTTGGGCCACTGACTTAACCTCTCTGAGCCTCGGTTTTTTTTTTAATAATGTATATTTATTACTACAAAAGTAATATGCCACAATAACTAATGATTGTGAAAACTGTGAACTACATAAAAACAATTATTAAGAGTTTATAAATAACTATAAGTGTAATGCACAAGGAAATAGGGGGACTATTAGTAAAAAGGCTGAGAGACAGTGTTAATTGGGTAACCTTAGAAAGACCTTATATCCTTTTTTTTTCTTTCTCTCATGTCACTTTTTTTTTTCACACACACGCACTGTATTTTATTCTCACAGGAGATAAACTGACACCAAGCATTGTAAATGGATGACCACAGAGCCTCAGTTTTTGATCTTTTTGATCTGTAAAGTGGGGCTAAAATAATAGTTCCTATCACATAGGGTATGCTCAGGATTAAACATATTGTTGCATGAAAAGACTTGGAACCATGTCTGACTTTGCTCTCATTAATATCAATATTAATGTTAATGATAATATTAGCCAAGTCCTCAGGGGACTGGAAATACATCAAAGCTTTGGGCTCTGGGGTCACAGAGACCTGCTTCCATTTACTGAGCACTTCTTGTACGCCAGATGCTGGGCTGCATGATGTGCCCATTTGACAGATGGAGAAACTGAGGCCCCGAGCTCACAAATGCTCTGAGCTTATTCCCCCCAGAGTGAGAATCACATAATGTAACTGCTTAGCACACAGCTGCACATGTGGTAGGGGCTGAGTTAATGGTGCTCTTCTGATCGTTCTTTTCTTTTTTTCCTGCTGTTTGTAAGCCCTGTTGGGCCTCCCCTTCCCTCATAGCAGCAGGCCCAGCACCCCATGGCCCCATCTCCATGCTAGGAAAGACCTTTTGGCTCTTCCTCCCCCACCCAAACTGTGCCCATCCCTGGAAGCTCACTTCAAACTCTGTCTTCTGGCCTCTTAATGCCAGTCTCAGACATCACCTGACCCCACCCCTCATTTTACCCATGGGGAAACTGAGGCTGAGAGAAAGGAGGCAGTTTGCTTCCAATGTCATACTCCAGGAAAGGACCAGGGCAGGGGCTCCTGGCTCCCCATGTGGCCCCAGGAGTACCTTCTCCGGGAAGTCTTTGCCACCCAGACTCCAAGCTCACGGACCCCCTCTGCATCCTGACTACTCCCTGGGCCAGTGCGTCCTGCCCTGCCATCCTTCTGCCAGGGCTCAGCTGGCCCTGAGCCCCCCCATCACCCTGTAGCCTAGGACACAGTGGCACTACTTAAATGCCTGCTTGGCTGGTTGAAACAGGCTGACCCCAGGCCACCAACCCAGAGAACTGCTTGACAGTGACTGTCACATCCAGCACTTTTAGCTGTCCTCTGCCCCCTTGAGTCCTTGAGACAGCCTCAGGACAGGGACGGGGTACAGACAGCCCCACTTTACAGATGGAGAAACTGAGGCCAGACTGGTGAAAGCAAAATTGTGACCAGGACTCGAATTCGGGTCTATCTGCTGACATCTTGGGCTGTACCTGCAGCACCACAGGCAGAGAACCTGATATCCTCTCTGGCAGATGCCCCACCCTGAGTCCTGGGTTCTCAGCTGGGGCTGTGTGAATGACCATCACCCAGGGGCTGGTTCAAATGCAGAGTCCAAGGTCCATCCTAGACCCTGGAATCCCACCCTGGGGCTGTGGGGCCTGGGAAGCTGTGTTTTAGTGTCTCCCTAAGCTTTGCGGGGAGGGCAGCCCTGAGGGGGTGTGGCAGGGGCTTCGGCACAGCTCAGGCTTTGGTTGGATGGATCTGGGTTCAAGTCCTTATGACCCCCCCTCCCCCGTCTGTGAGACCTCAAACAAGTTACTTCCGGCCCCTGAGCCTCCATTTTCTCATCTGGAAAATGGGAGAGGAACGGACCACATCTCCCTGGGTTGTTGCGGGGATCAGATGAGCCAGTGTGTGTTCAACTTTTGGCACAGGCCTGGCCCCCGTTCTCCCTTCTTGGGGGTTTGCTGCTCATTCTGGGGGTGGGCAGCCGGGTCCTGTTCCCCTGCTGCCTCAGGCATCCCAGGGTGGTCTCGTCCCCCCTCCAGTTCAGGCCAGAATGCCTGCTTCCATGTGCCTGGCACATGGCCCAGCTGGCCCTGCTGGTCTCCTGAGATGGCTGTGGATGCCCCAGAGCTCTGTGATGGAGTCTGCAGGCCCCGAAGCCTGGCTTATGTCCTGCTGCCCCTTAGGCTCACCTGGCATCCAGGCACCTCTTCACTGTGTGTCACAGGATCCAGGAGGTGATGCTCTAGGACCTAAATGGGAGTGTCCCATACCCACTGCTGGGCCTGGGGCCTTGACCATCTCTGTCTCCTCTCCCACCCTCCTCTGCCCCTGCAAAGAGGCACAAAGCCCCCTCTCCACGGTGATATGTAAAGGTCCCCCAAACCTCTCCCTTACCAATGCCTAGAATCCCCTCATTCAAGGTGTCCCCATGTGCCCCATTCCTGCACTCTCCTAGCACTTCATTTTAAGTGGCATAAACCATGGGATCCTTGACAGTTGTAACAAGAGGAAGACTTCTTGGTTCAGGAGCCACCATGGCTTCTGAGCCATAGCCCTTGGAAAGGCACTTAATCCCTAGCCTCAGTTTTCCCACCTATAAAATGGGCACAAATGATAATACGAGCTGTAATGTCTTATACCCTGCCTGGGACTGGCTTGCTGGTGTGGAGGCCAAGTGGCTTGTGAACCATCCTGTCAGCTGCGAGGGTTTGGGATTATTCCCTGGAGTGTGTGTGTGTGTGTGTGTGTGTGTGTGTGTGAGAGAGAGAGAGAGAGAGAGAGAGAGAGACACCCTGTGTCAGTCTCCTGAGTGGGTTTCTCATCTGCTGGAAAATGATGGGATATTTGCAATGCAAAGGAAGAGGCAAACCTAGCCCCATCGCCCTGGGATCTCCCAAGACCTGTCCTACTCACTCTCTGCATCTCTGGGTGAGGAGGAGAGACAGCCCCAGGTCACCATGTCGCTGATGCCTCCACACCCAGGGTCACCTCCAGAGGAAGCTACAAGGAGAACGAAACTATGAAACTTCAGAGACACAGCTCCTTCCATCTGCTCCCTCCGCTCTCCCCACTGCGCCCCCGCTCCTATCTCACCCCCGTCCCCCTGTTCTGACTCTCTCCCAATCTTTCCTTGCTGGTATCTCTGTGTTTGTCTCTGTGTATGTCTCTCTGTCTCTCTCTCTCTGTCATTGTGTCAGTGGTGCCCTGTGATGAAGTCCTGGCCCCACTTATCCTACCTGGTGACATCAGACCTGCTTCCAAACCTTCCTGAGCCTCGGTTTCCTCCTCTGCAGAGTGGGGTAACAATGACAGAGGCAAGTAGCTCACAAGAGGCTCTTAGTAAATGTCCATCCTCTTCTATCCCATCTCTCTCTGGTGCGGCATCCAGGGCCCCCAGATCTCTCGCAGACCCGTCTCCGAGCCACACACTCATTCACCCATCATTCCTGTGTCCCCAGTGTCAGCACTATTTAAAGACACTGAGCCAGGCATTCAGGGGATGAAAGCAGTTAATCCATGCTCCTGCGTCCAGGTAATTCCCACACGCCCAGTGCTGGGGAGCCATGGCCCCCGCCACACCCTTCTGCCAGCTCAGGTGACCCCGTGCTCTGACACGGGTGTAGTGTGTGACGGGCCCTGGGCTCCAGGGTACCAAATGTTCCCACCTCCTCCAGCACCCTCCACTGTGCCTGCGTATCTTCTCTTCTTTCACAAAGGATGCCTTCCCTTCTCCTTCTCTGGACCTGTCATCATCCCCCCACTTGAGCCCCCATTTCTCTGAGCTCCAGGGAGCCCCTTAGTGGGCCACAAGCCTCCACCTTCTGAACCTGGCTGATGTCCCCAGGGAGGACAGGGGCTGCACTCCCAGATCTTGGGGGGCCCCAGGTCTGGCAAGGAGGAGGCCGGGACAGGGGCCAAATTCGCTGCTGGGTGCTGATGCTAAAGCAGGACCCTTGCACCCTGGCAGGAGCCATATACCCAGAGCCCATCACAGGGCCGGGCATACAGCGGGTGCTTAATAATTACTCAAAGATTGGACAAGTGAGCAAACAGATCCAGCTGTCTAGGTGCCCCACCCCCACTACCCCGGGGCCCAGGCGGGGGGGAAAGTCTCAGTGTAATTTTATTTAATTTTATAGTTAAATAAAATTGAATCTCATTACAGCCGGTGGACACAGGTTGGGGTGAGTGAGCCCCTGGGGTGCACCTTGTCCCTAATGGAAGTGACTGATCTCACGTCATCCTCACGAGAGCCTGATCAGGGAGGTATGTTACCATTACTACCTTCCCATTTGCCAGGTAGGGACCCTGAGGCCCAGGAGAAACAGGCCTGTCTAGGGTCCCCCAGCCAGAGCCTGGGTTGATTACAGCCCCACCGTCCTCTCTCCCTGACCTACAAGGAACAGTTGAAGAAATGTGCTCTGTGAGTTCTAGAAAACCCAGGCACTGTGCTGCCTGATAGGAAGCCACAGGTGGCTATTTAAATTTAAACTCACTAAAATTAAATAAAATGATAGATTCAGTTTCTTCCTCACGCCAGTCACATTTTGAGTGCTTGGTGCCCATACGTGGCCAATGGCTTCCACAGTGGACCGTGCAAATGTGGAACATTCCCATCATCGCAAAGCATCCTACTAGGCGGCAGCCTTCTGGAACATTCTTCAATCTTGATGGAACAATCTGTGGTGTTTCTACCTTGCCTTAAGACAACTGGACATTTGATTTGGATTTGGACATTTAAGGAGCTGATTTCATGGAAGTTTGACTTTTATTAGATGTGGGTGTGAAAGGTTCCTCCACCCCACCCTCCCACCAGTGAGGAAGTTATGGGCAAGGGCTCTGTAAAAACTGGAGCTGCATATAAGGCAACTCATGAAGCAGTGAGCTCTCCATCCTGGGAGCATGCAAGTAGGAGCCAAGGGATGGCCTGTCAGGCCCCTGTTGGATGAAAGATGAGCCTTAAGCAACCTCCAAGGTTCCTTTTGATACAAAGACCCTGTAACTCAGGGGAGCAGTCTGCAGGTAAATCCCTGGTTGCATTTCCAAAGTTCTGACATCTTGGACAAGCCCCTTGCCCTCTCCAGGCCTCAGTTTCCCCATCTATAAAGCATTACTGGCAGAGTAGAAGTTCCCTCAGGGTCCCACTGGTCCTAGGGCTCTAGGAAGGCAGAGTAGCACCCCAAGGTTAGGAGTGGGTGTGAACCCCAAGACAGGTGGGCCCGGGCCTGACCTCTTCCTGGCTGTATGACCATCACCTGCCCTGGGCCTCAGTTTCCCTGCATATAAAATGGGAATAATAATAATAATAGCACCTACCCTAAGGGGGCTGTTGAGAACACATTAAGAGTTCATTTAAGCGTCATATCAGATGAAGCATCTGATTTCAGTTTAACCTGAAAAAGCAGGTTAAACTATTACCTCAAGGGTTCCAAAGGGGACCCCTGGCAATGCATCCTTCTCAAACCAAGTGGAGGATTTGTCACCAGCAGGGGATCCTCATTAGTGAATAGAAAGCTTTGGGGGCAAAAAGAAAAGAAAAAGACCTAGGTAGCACTCCAGACTCCCCTTCTGAATAAAAGGGTTCACTCGCAGCTCCCCGCCCCTACAGGAGGCACTTCTTTTCAAAGCTCGGCCACATCTATCTTCTCCTTATTAAAATGCACACGCGTGCGCGCGCGCGCGCGCACACACACACACACCTAGAGGGCATCATCATCATCCCCTTTCACAGATAGGAAAGGTGAGGCCAAGCCAGGTGAACTCGCCTCTCGGCAGTGGCCCCAGATAGGAAAGGTGAGGCCAAGCCAGGTGAACTTGCTTCTTGGCAGTGGCCCCAGGTACTGGCCTCAGCACCTCCAGCCTGACCCTCCCCAGGCCTCAGTTTCCCCATCTGGAACACAAGGGGGTTGAACCCCTTCCATCTCCATGGGGCGGCCACTGGGACACCACCTGCAGGGCCACCTGGTGTGGAAGACTGTAGAGGTGGGCAGCCCACCTCTGCCGGGAAGTGAGATGCTGAAGGGTACAGTCCCATTCTGAGGGGGTTGCAGCATGGAGTGTCTGAGAGGTGGCAGACCCTGGTTAGGAGCCAGGTGGTACCCTGGGAAAATCGACATCAGAGTAATAACCCTTTCCTGTCAGTGCAATAATGGGGCTGCCATTTCTTAAGTGCTTCCTCCATGCTTATCACTTTACCTGTGTTTCCTGTAATGAGTTTTGCTCTGAAGGTTCTGGGCTTATCAGAAGGCCCAGGCCCGCCCTCCATAACGCTACATTCTGAGCCCATCTCAGCTAGAAAGCCTGGGCCCTGGCTCCCGTGTTTTGTTTTTGCAGCATTTCAGTGTAGTTGGTTACGAGTGTAGGCTCTAGGGTCCACCAGGCCTGGCTTTGAATCCCACTCAGTCACTTAGTAGTTGTGAGATTTGTCTGCAGTCATCTGCTTCTCTGAGCCTCAGTTTGCTCATCTGTAAAATGGGAGTGCTAACGCCTGTACACATCTCACTGGTGGCTGTAAGGACTGAATGAGACAGTTCAGGTAGGGCGCCCAGCCCATCAATGTGTATTGCGTGCTAGTGGTTCAGATTAGTGTCAACATCCTCCGAAGAGTATGGATTCAGCGTAAAGTGGGCTCCATGGGGAGGTCAACGTGCAGAGTACCCGACACTCAGGAAGCACCAGCTTCACTCCACAAATTTTTCCTGAACTCCTACCTGCCAGGCCCTGTTCTGGCAGGCAGACAAAGTTCCCTCTGTCCAAGGAGAGAACTTTCTAATTGACCTAGGGATTCAAAGAAGGGGAAGTCTGCCCCATGGCATGCCCACCTTCCTGCCAGCCGTCTTAGGTCTGCATCTCCCTCGTCTCCTGACAGCCTGCGGGATGGCTATTTATCATGCCCATTTCGTAGGTGGGATGGCTGAGGCCCAGAGAGAGGAAGGGATACCCCTCAGCCACACAGCATGTCAGTAAAGGAGCTGGGATTTAAACCACCCACCCTGGAGCCTCTTCACTCAATGTTCTGCTAGTATGGCTGAAATAAATCAAGACATAAGCAGGAAGGGCAAACCATTATCACGTTATTTTTAGAAGGATCAGGCTGCAAGGTGCCTCCATGGTGATGGGGCCACTGGTCAGGGAACTCTGTGCTGGCCTTGGGCAAAGTGAGATACAACTGGAGTCCATGGCTGCCATTCTGCACTGGCCAGGGGACCAAGCTGATAACATTAATTAACAATATCCTTAATTGATCAGCCGTGTTAATTAATCCCATGGAGGGACGGAAGATGAGCCAGGAGAGTAGGGCACTAGATGGGGTGAGCCCAGGGGGGCCTGGATTCCAGTCCTGGCTCCACTCCTAATGGGGGTCCTTGTGCAAGTGACTCAATGCCTTTGAACCTCAGTTTTCTCAGGTGTAGAATAGAGGTGATAGAAGGGCCTGGCCTGTTTCCTGGTTCAGGGTAGGTAAATCACTGCAGGACGCGGTACAGTATGTGGCTCGAGTGCTAGGCAAGTGTTTGTGGAATGGATGGATTTCATACCCAAAATTCAGAGCAACCTTTCAAAAGGGACATTAGAACTAGAAATTGTCACTGTCCTTAAAATCCATCGGGGTAGTAAGAGTCGAGCTCCTTGCCATGATCTGGTCCTTGGCCATTTCCTTCCTTCTCCCCTTTGCTCTAGCAAACCTGTCCATCTTTCAGTTCCCCAAACATTCTATGTTCTCTTTGCACATGCTGTTCCCTCTGTCCGGAATGCTGTTCCATGCACTCATTCACAGCTGGCTCTTTCTCATGTTTCTGGCCATAGCCTAAAATTTCCCTCCTCTGAGAGGTCCTCCCTGGTCACCCCCACCCCTGGTGGACTTTCCTGTGTTGTGTCTGCAGAACATTTAGCATTTTGCCATGAGGTATATTCATTTATACATGTTTCTAGTCTTTCCACTCTAGGAGGGCAAGGATGGAGAAGCTCTCTATTTTGTTCAGCACCCACCAAACGGCCAGGCACCCTGTGGGCATTTATTCCATACGTGCTGGAGTAGGAAAGGGAAGAGGGATCCCGCCCAGTCCAGCCCAGTTCAGCTCCAACACATCTTGTGTTCCCCAATCTCTATCCATTTCCTGCCCAGCTTAGACACCACCTCCCCCAGGAAGCCCTCCCAGACCAGTCCAACATCTCCCAGTGTTTCCATCCACGGGAATGACTAGTGCCATTAGTATCTACCCATGGCATAGATTCCTGAGATCACTCATTAATTTTAACTCTCTTGTCTACTCCTGGCTTCTCAATTTCCTATCTTGGGAATTCTCAGAGTTGAGACAGCACTTGTGCAGTGGAAGGAACACCTGTTTGGGGTTCGAGTCCTATCTCAACCCCTTTGTAGCTGTGTGACCTTGGGCAAGTCACTTCACATCTCTGTGCCTCAGTTTTCCCATCTGTAAAATGGAATGAGAATTCCCACCACAAAGGGAAATTGTGAGGATAAGATCAGATAACCTGTAAGAAAGGGCACCAGGCAGGTACTCAAACCACATTTCTTTCTTTTCTCCTCTGACCTTTCATGGCTACTAGGAGGGGTTTGCCAAGAAAATATTGTCTCTGCGGGAGTGGGGTGTCAGATCAGCATCCCTGCAGTACAGAGAGGCACATCCGCTATGATTATAACCAGGAGGTTTTACCTGCCTTCTGGAGATATGGTTAGTAAGAAATTGTTACATCGTTAGCAACTGTTCTTGTTTACGATCCAGTCTTTACACAAAAGGTATTAAACATTTCATGGAGCTGTTTATTTAGCGAAGGTATCATTTGTAATATCTTTCCTAACCGTTTACAGGAAAAAGAAAATCTAATGCCATTTTAGCAAGCTTAGAAATTCCTAACTGGGCCAAGTGTGAGCGTAATGTGACATGATTTGATTAGGAATTTGGAAAAGAGACTCTTTCCTTTTTAGAACTTGGCTCAGGACTTGGTGTGCGTGGGCATGCTGTGTGCATGTTTCTAGGGGTGGAAACACAAGACCCCAAAGGAGGACTGCACCCCACGAAGGCTACCTCTCTTTCCTTGTCCGAGGGTGGGCTAAGGAGCTATTCTGGCCACCCTGAACACCCTGAAGGGTACAGGGTTGTAAAGATGCTCAGATGGTCACTGCCCCTGCCATATGGAGCCCCTCACCCAAGGAGATTACAACCTATGGGTGGAGCCACTCTGGAATGGGGGTAAACCATCCCCCACACTCAATGCAGTGGGAGGCTTAAGAGGAAAGGCAGGTGGTGTCCGCCTGCCCTGGTCCACAGGACAGGACTTTGTCATCACTTGAGAGTGAAACTTCCCTGAGTTTCTGTGGATGTGCTATTTCTCATGTGATATTTATCCATCCATCTCTCCATCCGATGCATATTTATAAAGTATCTACTGTGTGCCTGGCGCTGTGGTTCCCTGATGAGAAAACCACTGTCCAGAGAGGGAAAGGGTTTTGCCCAAAGTCACCTCCTTTATTAGAGGAGGGACTGAGGGTTTGGGGAATAAACACCCGGCACAAGGCTCTGTAATGATAACCACTGAGTCGCACGGCCCTGGGAGAAGCTGAAGTTCCAAGGAGCTAGCAGCCTGCCTCCTTTTGCAGTTCTGGGCCTCAGTTTTCCAATCTGTAAAAGGAGGTTGTTAGATCTGACCTCTAAAATGAGGAGTTAGCACACAGTAAGTGCTTAATAACTCTCATTATTTCCTAGTACCCCGAAGAGTGGATTCCCTCCTAGTTTTGAGCCAAGGGGAAAGCAGCTAACCCATGTTGAGCACGAGCTGTTGTTAGCCATTGCTCAGGAGATCCTCAGCCCCAGGCAGCCGGGATGCTGCTGCCCATTTGCTGTCTAGGCCGGGCCACTGACTCTCAACAGCTCCCTGGGGACAGGGCAGCTGCCTCCAGCTGCTACGCCCCCCACCCTCCCTGCACACAGCCATTGAGACTTAACGGCCAAACTCAGCCCCTGGGGATGGAGGGGCAGGCAGCTGCATGGAGGGCTGCAAGGGGGCTGGAACCAGGCTGCACTAGCAGCCTGAGTGGTCCTCAGAGTCATTCTCTGGAGATGTGGGAGGGGGAATGAGAAGCCCATAAACTTCTCCTGGGCTATTATTCAGGGAGAAAAATGGGAGTGGTTGGAAGGGGTGGGGGAGTCTCTGTATAATCATAAAATCTCCCCTCCATGAGAAAGCACTCTACCCCAGGCCTGGCTGAACACCATTTCTAGATGGAAGCACAGGATCCTCCCAGTGACCCACAAATTGGGCTCTTTCATTGCTCCATTTCCCAGATGAAGAAACTGAGGCACAGAGAGGGGCAGTGACTTGTCTAGGGTCACACAGCTGTGAGGTGGTGGAGAAACTTGCTCTGTTCCAACCCCATGCGCTCTTCACCAGTGGGGCATGGGGGTGGTGGCCATGGTACCTTCTGGGTGGGACAGCCTAGGGTTCGAGTCCCCACTGTCCCCATAACTACCTGCATCATCTTGTAAGGTCACTTAATCTGGCTGAGCCTTGGTTTCCTCATCTGCCAAACGGGCACAAGAGTGCTACTCTCATAGGGTGGTTGTGGCACAGGGCAGGCAGGTACTAAAGGGTTAAGAAACCACCAGCTATTATTATTGTTGTTGTTGTTATTTTCTTATTTTGCCTTCTGTTTATGCTGTTTAACATAAGAAAACAGCCCTGAATCCATGTGGAAAGGAACAGCTGGACCCCCAGGATTTTTCTAAGATCATATAGTTGGCAAGTGATAGAGTTAAAATTGTTATTTAATCTTTCTAACAACTCTATGCAGTGGGTACTATTTCCGTCCCCATTTCATGGATGAGGAAACTGAGGCTCAGAGGTCCACACAACCAGAGAAGCTGGGATTCTAACTGACTCCAGAGCCAAGCTCCTAACCCTTAGGCTGTCCCCAGCCCACTTGCCATAATTTAAACCCTTTCAGCGCAGAAAGGAAGCCCATAGGTCTTTGGTTGTGCGACCTTGGGAAAACCATTTCACTTTTCTGAGCCTCAGTTTCCTCACCTGTACAATGGGGGCTCATCTGAGCAGCCTCCCAAGCTGGGCATACAGTAGGTGCCCACACACTGCTGTGTGCCTGGCCCACATCTGGGGTCCCAGCCCCGCCCACAGCAGTCTCTCAGCAGATATTTGTTTGAATGTGTGGCCTCATTCAGGCCTCAGAAGGCAGCCTTCAGGCTCACAGCCCTCGGGAAGCAGCCGCCCTCTAATTGGGGGCTTCGGTCTCCGCCAAAGGCACCGCTGGTGAGTTGCAGTGGCCCCGGGAGGTCAGACAGCCGCTGGGTAAACAGGGCTGAGCTGACGTGACAGCCTTCTCTTCCCAGGCCAGTGCCTGTCCTGTCCCCACTCCACAATCTGGGCTGTGCCCCCTCTACCCATGGACACGGTACTTGCCCTGTGGTTGGGGCACTGGGAACCAGGGCAGCCCTTCAGTGGCTCAAGGGAGAGAGGCTGGGATACTTTCTTTTTCTCTTCCTCCCTCCCTTTGCTGGTGACCTTGGACAGGCCCTTTCTCCTTTCTTGGGGGGCATTTCCTGGAGCCCTGTTAAGACCACTGGAGAAGCAATAACTGCTATCTATTGTCCGCTTAACATCTACCCAGTTGCCCAGTCTCTCACCCAGGAGGGGACAAAAAACTGCAGGCTTTCAGTGGTCCCATTGCCCCACGCCACAAGTCACACACCCTCAGAGAGACCACCTTCGAAACCAAAATCTTCTAGCTCTCCTGCAAAATCACAGAATTTAATGTAACCATAGATCTTGGTCAATTTCAGAAACCATAACCAGCACATAAACACTTTAGACAATTCAAAAAGATATCATTTGTTATTGTTGAAGCCCTCACCTGTATTCCTGTGGAGAGGGGTGGTGATTTTGCCCTGAGTTTCGAATAATTCCTGACATCATGGATGAGATGTCACTTTCTATCATCTCCTTGGGGAAAAGACAAGCAGAAAACAAAGCTCCCATCAGCAACGATGTGGACAGGGCAGAAAACTCATACTTTTCCCACAATTCAGAAGGATGGAGCTCAAACAACTAACAGAACACTTTAAAAAAAAATTGTAAAGCAATTGTACTCCAATAAAGATAAATGAAAAAAAAGTACTAGAGGGTTTCTGGGTCTCACAGGTCACTTTCCCAGGGCAATTCTACAGGGTTTTAGAAGCAAATGAAGAGAATGGAATGAAATTCCAGGTTCTTTCAAATTAATGGGGGAAGGGCAGAGAAGGCTCTAGAATCCAAATGTCAAGTCTTGGATAATGTGGACTTGCAAAATAGGAATCAGAAAAACCCGATTCCCTTCCAAGCCTAGTATTTTCAACCACAGCTCGGCTTGACCACCTTGGAAAAAATAAACAAAAAAGGGCAGTTTGATGTGTCATGTATGTTTCTCTGGGGGAGCCAAATTCCCACTTGCCAAGGGAATAATCTCCGCAGGGCTCCCGCCCTGGAAATGCCTTCAAAAATGCCACATGCCCTTGCTGGAAACCCAATCCAACTCCCCACTCCACCTCCTCAGCCCCCGCTGCACACAAACTTAACCTTTAAAAGAAATCTTCCCTAAGTTTCTCAAACTCTGAGGCTGAAACGAACACAGAAACCCACTAGACTCTCAGATCCGCCCCCAAAGTCATCAAGGACCCCTGGAAAGGAGAAAAGGGGAGCAAAGAGAGGCAGCCCCCCCGCGGCCCCTGCCCTGGGTCTCCCCCCAGGAAACGCAATGCAGGGCACTGCCCGGGAGGAGGGAGCAAAGCCGACCCTGCAAGGCGGTACCTGGAGCCGATCCTCGCTGGGCCGCCGCCGCAGGCGCTCCTGGGGCGGGATGGGGTTTCTGAGGGGGACTCCCTCGCGCTCGCCCCTCGCGTTCTGCAATTTGGCCGCCGTCGCAGCTCGAACCGTTTTTAAATTTCCCTCTCTGGAGCTGTCCAGCTCAGAGCATGCGCAGTAGCTGTGCGGGGGGCTTTTCCCCAAGGGTCAGTTACAGGGCAGGGTCAAGGGGATTGCAACGGGCGTTTCCCAGCAGCAGCGAGCCTTGCACGCCCCGTGGCTCCGGGTGGGGTGTGGTGCAGGGGTAGGGACACCCCTCTTCAAACTTTGCCAGAAGAGGCCCCAGCTGCACGCCTGCGAGCATGCGTTGAGGAGCAGTGGGAGGGTGATTTAGGCCAAAAGAATTAAGTTGCAAAAGGATGCTGGGTGCATTAAAATTTGCAATCCGTCACTGCCCAGGGGAAAAGGAGGTGGGTGGTGTGGAGATCTGTTGCAGCCCCTTCTCTTCCCCAAAGCGGGGACGGGCCAGGAGGCCGAGTCGGGGCACCAGGTAGACGCGGATTCGGGCCACCTGTCTCTTTAAGAAAGTTGCGCCCGCGCGCATAGGCGCGGCGCGTGGCCGGAGGGAGCCCTCGGAGCCGGGAGCGCTCGCGCCGGGTGCCTCCACCTGCTGGGACCGCTGGGGGTTGGGGGGCGGGCGGTGGCCCGGGCGCGGCGGCCGGGCGCGGGGCGTTTCGGGTCTGCGCGCCGCGCCCCCCTGTCCCGTGTGGAGAGTGAGTCGGCCCGGAGCGAGCGCGGCTGGGCCAGCGGCTGTGGTGGAGGCTGCGATGCTCGGGGTCCCGCGCGGCCAGCGGAGCGCAGCCGAGCCGTTGGGAGCCGCGGCCCGCCGGTGCGCCCGCGCTCCCGCCTTCCCCGCCGCCCGGCCCGCGCCGCCGGCTGCCCCGCCCCGCGCCCGCCGCGGGCAAGGGGGCGCGGACCGCGG